>NC_056431.1:10398500-10551000 GCF_018296145.1 Oncorhynchus tshawytscha | reverse complement strand
ATCTGATCTGGAGACACCACAGCCTCTCCATCTTTGTTCCAAAATATGACACAACAAATATGAATAGCAACGTTATACTAAACTTGGTTGAGCAATTAGCCAGCAAATTCAACCCCCCCTTTCTCCTTAGCGCCGAATAGAGGCACAGCAAGGCACATACAGTCCAAACCGAACTGGTGCAGCGTCCTTGTATCATTAACACTATTTTGATTGTATAAGCACAAATGTATAGATAAATGTGTACGTGTATTATGTGAGCTGATTCTCGGGAGGGAGTGTGACTCCGTTCCAATAAATCACGTTTGCAAAACTCCCAGACACCCGAGATTAAAAACGCAAGGCGAAGACTCCGGGACTCACGTGCCTTGCAGCAAAATTCCACCCGGCAACTACACACTGTACCATGGTAACAGCCCTGCCATTGGTCCCGGGTGCGTTTTGAAATGACCAATGGGAGGGCCGGCAGCGGGTGATGCGTGTTGCTAGGTAAACATGATGCAGTGGGAAGATACGGTAGTCGAACTCTACAGAAGAAGCTACGAGCGCCAGAGGAACGGAGGGGTAACACAGCAGCGAATTACAATTACACTGCGGGGAGGTTGCCGGGGTTGCGTTTCAGCTCTGCTAAAGCTTGGGAAGATGTTTTATAAGGTGTGTGTATACTGTAGAACTAAATGTCCTTTAATTTCAGCGATAAGTAGACCCAGAGACAAGCACTGATTTCACCCATCATAATCATTACTCATTCTCACCTAGCGCAGGGATGGATGGAATCCTTACCAACAACGAATCACATGCTTCACTGCTGTATTTTCAACCTCCATATCTACAGGCAGAATATCCAAATATATATCATAGCTCTCATGGCCGACCAGTGAAATCCTAACAACTAAATAAGGTTACATGGCGCCTTGTGACGCCAAGGTCTCCACCTTTTTAAAATAGGCACCAACCCTTTTACTAACCTTTGAAATGGAACAAAATTAGCCAATAATACAATTTACTTTGTAAAAACATTGAAAATTATGCAACAGAAAGTGATGTAAAATTCTTGATTTATTAAAGTTATCTAGAACTTGCAGTATGTTTCAGTTGTTACATCAAGCTGCAACTGCTAAAAGTAACACACTGACAAACAGTTTCAAATATCAAACTTTGACTTGAGTGAAACAAAGTTAATCCAAATATACATCTATGCCTCATCCTGTTACAACATGCCCCTCTGATCATCACAACAGCTCAAGGACCTCTGGGAGGAATGGGAAATGTGGCATCATTTCTGTTCATCGCTAGAAGGGATCCAGCCTTTGTCAAATTAACATCAGATTTGAATTTTCATAGCAGGTTAGGAGAATTAGGTTAAGGTTAGGAAAATGTTTAGGGTTAACTAAAATGCAAAAATATATATACTTTCTTACATTAATTTGACAAAAGCTGGATCCTTTCTAGCCATGACCCATAAATCCACCCGGCAACTCAGGCGTTTACAAAACAGACGCAAGGCATGTCATAGGTGATGAGCATGAGCATGTGTTATGTTTCCCAGTGGGCTATATAGTGTACAGGAAAGGTTGGAGTTACATGTGACAAAAATGGCCCAATGTTGCTACTGCCATGAGAGTTCTGCCAAGAAACCCAAGAGCAGGCAGAGAGTCAAGTTGAACACTGAAAGAAGTTTGTGGCACTTCCTCCATAAATAGGACCTGGGAGGTCCCTGCAAGGACAGGTGTTTCCCTGCAAGGACAGGTGTAGGAGTGTAGCAAAGGGGAGGCAAATATTCGGGCCATGCCGGGAATACTGGACAAATAGATAGAGCAATCTAGTCAATATTAGTGTCATAAAGTTATGACATTTTTTTCCTTGCGAGTAACCATGCAGTTAAATATGAAATTCAATACAGAAAGAATTTCAGGAAGTCCAATAATATCATCGAATCAAATTTTCTTTGTCACATGCACCGAATACAACAAGTGTAGACTTTACAGTGAAATGCTTACTTACAAACCCTTAACCAACAGAGCAGTTCAAGAAGAGTTAAGAAAATATTTACCAAATAGACTAAAAGTAAAAAATAATGACAAAAAATTGCAGGGGTACAGGTTAGTTGAGGTCATTTGTACATGTAGGTAGGGGTGAAGTGACTATGCATATATAATAAACAATGAGTAGCAGCAGTGTACAAAAGGTGGGAGGGGGCAAATGTAAACAGTCCAGTGGTGATTTTATTAATTGTTCAGCAGTCTTGTGGCTTGGGGGTAGAAGCTGTTGAGGAGGCTTTTGGTCCTAGACTTGGCGCTCCGCTAACGCTTGCCGTGCAGTAGCAGAGAAAACAGTCTATAACTTGGGTGACTGGAGTCTGACAATTTTATGGGCTTTCCTCTGACACTGCCTATTATATAGGTCCTGGATGGCAGAAGGTTTGGCTCCAGTGATGTACTGGGCCTTTGGCACTACCCTCTGTAGCACCTTACGGTCAGATGCCGAGCATTTGCCATACCAGGTGGGTATGTTATGTTTTTGTTATGTGATGCTTATAAATGATAACTGTTGAATAGAAAAGAGGAAATCACTTTTTTTGCATGATCACAAAAAAAAAGGAAAATCTTTCTTGTCAAACATCTCCTTCAATGTCTGCTAATGACACCTAGAGGTCCCCATTTTCCTGTATGAAACCGCTGAACATGACTGAGGTATAAATGTGTTCTGCTCAGTTACCATCAATTCCATGTCAATTCTAATAAAATTCAGGAAAGCATTCTACAACTAATTCTAATTTTATCCCAATTTCATTAATAATTATTGAGAAAAAAATGTTTTGCCAGAAACTTGTAACCTGTTCTCATGCAGGAGCATGTCCACCCTCATTTGTGTGCATTACTGTGTCTGTATTAGAGGGGGAGGGCTAATGGCACAGAGAGAGGGCTTACGCGGCATCACTATGCACGTGTCTTTGCACTTATGCCTGACCCTTTTCTGGAGAGAGACAGTAGAGAATCCCCACTGTTAATCCCTGATGAGGCTCCCCTCCCCCTGCTCGACCTTTCACCTGAAAAGCACACATTCAATCCAGCACAGGACACAGACACACGGGGCTAATCGCACATACCAAGAAACTGTGTCACACAGAGACCCAAAAGCGTTAGACAGGATGCGCATCTATTGTACATAACACAATGTTGTCTCTGCATGCGTGTGGACATTTCCAATGTTGCACTATGTCATGGTTTACAATGCCAAGATGAAGTGTTCTTTTTTTCTTAAGGGGTCAGGGAGAGTTTATTTTGAGATCAGGTTTCTGTTTGGGATATACCCATAAGAGGCATTGGCACAGTTCCAGTTGTGACAGTCTGTCTGCAAAAAAAATCCCTCCTGCTCTTCCATTTAAATTAACAGTATACATTTCGCATTCAGATACAGAGAGAAAACAAAATATTTTTTAATCAACTGATGGTAGTAAGAGGAATTGGAACTGAGGCTTTGTGACAGCACCGGGCTGACTCTAGGACCAGGATAAACATCCAGAAGTAGATTAAGGGGTGTGATGCAGGCCAAATGTTGTGATAATTGAGGAGGGTCTGGTGGTCCCTCCTTTGCTGCCCCCAGTGGCCAACCTTATCTATTACAACAAACCACTGGCTCGGTACTGCCAGAGGAAGAGTGATGTCTTTTCTGAGTAGCACCAAGCAACTGCACTGTGTTATAGGGGAGCAACTGACTCCAGTGCAAATTGCAATTAAATACTACATGGAAACTAGTGATGCACCGATATTACATTTTTGGCCGATACTGATATCCGATATTTAACATCTTTGCAGCCTTTTTAAGCATTCTATTACAGTTATAGTTAACACATACATATGGATGCAGCGGTCTAAGGCACTGCATCTCAGTGCAAGAGGCATCACTACAGTCCCTGGTTCGATTCCAGGCTGTATCACATCTGGCCGTGATTGGGAGTCCCATAGGGTGGTGCACAATTGGCTCAGCGTCGTCTGGGTTTGGAAGGGGTAGGCCGTCATTGTAAATAAGAATTTGTTCTTAACTGACTTGCCAAGTTAAATAAAGGTTACACACACCACACTCACCAAAAAGTTATTTTGTTGGCATTTACGTATGTCCCCATTACCAGTAAAACATAATCAAAACCTATTTTCTTCACTTACTTGCTGTGCTGTTTCGTTGTTCATTTGTTCAGTCGTTTCATTCTCAACCAGGATTTCTATGGAACGCCGTTTGGGTCTTTGCATGTCATTCAGTATTGTTGTAATTGTCATTATTACAAATATTTAAAAAAAAATAGTCAGATTAATTGTTATCGGCTCTTTTTGGTCCTCCAATAAACGGTATCGGCATTGAAAAATCATAATCGGTCGACCTCTACTCTGGATGGTTCTGACTATTGCTATTGAAACAGATGTTGTTTTGCTGGGGATGAAAATTGTTTGCATCCATGAGCTAGCTAGCTTTTTCATGACCAGCACTGTAGGTGCGCGAGCCAACTTTACCAACATCATAGCATACGTATCGATGAATCATGGCATATGAAATACGAGTGAACAGCTGAAAATACAATATTTTTGGTTATTAAAAATATATTTCACAGCGGTTTAGATGGTACAGTGATTCTCTACACTTGTTTGGGTCACAAACTGAAATTAGGCAAACTATTAGAATTTTAGCGACCAGGAATTAGCAGAGCGATGTCTGCACATTGCACCTTTAAACTGATGACAAAAATGCACCTGAGGGCAGAAGCCCTCTTAAGGCCCTAGAAGTAGTCTCAAATGTGGTGGTCTTTTCCTCACAGGAGCCCAACCCTGTGCAGGAGCATTTCATTGGGGTCTTCCTCTCATGTCCAGTGTTTCACACCAGGCACATCTGAGTATTGAATGTTTCATTAACTTCAGGCACACGGGGTAACAGGCCAGTGTGGGTTAATTGACATGTAACTTTCACAGATGTGGCCTCTTCCTGTAGAGAGAGGGGTTGTGGGGGATGTAGTCAAATACAAATCCAATCAATACTAACTACTTATCACATTCATTGGGTAATAATTGCCTCACTTAGAAGGATCCAGCCAACCCAGCGCTGCGTCGGCACTAGGACACCAGGTTGCCCTGTAACTGACACAGCACCGGACATGAGACTACTTACACAGACAAAATGGGTAAAGATGGATCACGGTTTATAAATAGCTGCACAATTTTAATTCCAACTGACACTTTAGGAATAAAGGGAAGTCCAAGAGATAATCTGACTATAATTTAAAGGATCATGCTTGACAGTCCGTCGATAACAAGGACCACGTTGTTACTGATTTGCCTCACAAAAGCACATTTGGCTTTGCGTTATGAGTGAAGAGTGCTGTCATCAAGTTTATCTGAAGAGTTCTGACTTCAGTTACTCGGCTAGCAGCAGTGAACAAAAACTTTGTGAGATGTGTTACAGCCCAAAGAGCACCGGAGTTGAAAACCCTAAAAACAGAATGTAGTTAATGTTGGTTTAAGGGTAAAACAGGCTTTTATTAGGGAACCTACGCCTACCATTAATTCTACTCAAATCCACAGTGGTAGAGCTGTAGCCTGCAAAGTACCTAAAATAACAATTTCCCAACTCCTTTTAAAGTCCCCTCCCAGTCTTCACTGTAACATATATACATCCCTCCCCCTCTTGGTCACTGTTCCTTTCCTATTCACCCTATACTGCACATATGATGTGATTAAGCTTCTGTTAAGCCAGCCATAATCTCTAGAAGCTCTGGCTATTTAATTCTTGCTGTGCCAGTTTAGAGCTGGCAAAGGGTATGTGCAGGCATGCAGGCACACAGACAGTCACTTTGGCTGTCATTGTTGAAGCTGGGAGCAGTCTCACACTTCCACAGAGACAACAGGGCCTTTCACTTACAAGCATACACATGCACATACAAACACACGTATGCGAGCACAAATGGCCTTGTCACGGGAGCACACAAAAGGTGTACTAGCGCAGGACGTCGTCAAAAGGGACAAAATATGTAAATATTCACAATCATAAACACAGACGGATAGCCATTGCCTAGAGTCTACTGGGCAGACTGACGAGCTAACAAATGTATTTATTTGGATGACACTTTTAATCCAAAGCCACTTACATTTTGTGGAACCCATTTCTGTAGTAGGGGTTTATCTCTAGGACAATCCGGGTAAAGTGCTGGGTGTTGCATTGGGGCAGACCAACCGGAGGGAGCACATCCACCCTTCCCCCCCCTACCCCCCACACCTGGAAATTTCAAACACTGCTTCCTGACACTCCCACATAACGCTACCTCTTAGGGCCCTGTTCCAATAGTTCAGCTGCAGGTATCGTGTCTCTGCAGATGAGCTGATTAATTAAATGGAGCTCTATTAAGGTTATTGAGATGCAGCCCCCTTATTCCTAGAGGTAATCACAGATCTATATGTGATTGGATGAGAGAGCTTTCACCACTCCATACCATCGTTGATCTGTGTTTAATTCAAGGAAGAGATTAAGGAATGGTGTTCTATGTCCGTAATCAAACCGGATCTGAGTGGTCTGGCTGATCTACTGGTCACTCCTGTATCCAAACAAGGGATCTTTGTGGCAGGCGGCAAGATTTGGACCCTGCCACTGTTTGCAAGTGTCATATGGATGCATTCGGGTATGTGGGCACATGGAGGTGTGTGCGGGAGATGGACATATGTCAAGGCAGGTTGGCATGTGTCTGCTTGTCATGGGCTCAGCGCATGCATGGACATGGGCTCAGTATGCTCAAGGGTAATGTGGTTCCTCAGGTGTCTGAACATCTTTTTGGTATGGATAATTGTGAGTGGATCTCTATGGCTGTGTTCACACATCGAGCCCAATTCTGATGTTTTTTCGCTAATTGGTCTTTTTGACCAATCAAATCAGCTCGGAAAAAGAGCTGAGGTGAAAAGATTTGATGTGATTGGTCGAAAGACCAATTACTGGAAAAAATATCAGAATTAATCTGCCTGTATAAATGCAGCCATAGTGTTTGAAGGGACGCAATTATGAATATATGACTTGGGTCTTTGTGTTGCACGAATGGTATACTGAAACTTCTGTACTTTTTTGATACTAGAAAATGAAAAACAGGTCGGTACTAGAATTTGTGTTACTTTCTGTACTTCTGTCAAATGTGCCTGATGGACTAAGCCTGTTTATGAGCGCAGCCGACGCTGTGCCTGCTCCACTTACTCAATGCTAGCATGCACTGGGAGTCTGAGATGCAACCATAGCCGAGTGAAGTAGTGGTGCTGCAGCACACCCTGATAAATTTAAATAATTTTGCCAAAATTAAGCTTTAAACAATTTCCCCCAAAAATATTTTACTACAGTCGGGAAAGGCCGCAATTTGGGCAGCACACGTGCCAAATATAGACGGAATATACCAAACATTAGGAACACCTTCCGAATATTGATTTGCATGCACCCCCCTTTGCCCTCAGAACAGTCTCAATTCATCGGGGCATGGACTCTACAAAAGTGTCGAAAGCGTTCCAAAGATTTGCTGGTCCATTGTTGACGCCAATGCTTCCCCCAGTTGTGTCAAGTTGGCTGGATGTCCTTTGGGTGGTGGACCATTCTTGATACACACAGCAAAATTGTTGAATGTGGAAAAACCCATCAGGGTTGCAGTTCTTGACACAGGTGCACCTGGCACCTACTACCATACCCTGTTCAAAAGGCACTTACTTATTTTGTCTTGCTCATTCACCCTCTGAATGGCACACACACACACAATCCAGGTCTCAATTGTAAAAACAAAAAAATCCTTCTTTAGCCTGTCTCCCCTCTCTTCATCGACACAGAATGAAGTGGATTTAACAAGTGACATCAATAAGGGATCATAGCTTTCACCTAGATTCACCATGTCAGACTGTCATGGAAAGAGCACGTGTCCTTAATGTTTTGTACACTCAGTGTAGAACAGCTTGTTGCGTTGTGGTCATAGAGATAATCCATAGAAGGATTTAGAAAGCTCTAACCCTGGCACTTTGTGTGTCGGACTGCATGCACCTGACTTGAATGGGAACCTATTTTTATGGTTGGTTGCAGCTGTCAGTTTGCCTTTCACACATTTCAAAATATAATTGCGAGAAAAACATTAGGCCTACCGTTTGTAAAGCAAATGCCTACTGCTGAAAAGAGAAGACTAATCTGTCTGTGGAAGCTAACCATTTTTTTCTCAACAACTTTTGAGCGAGTCAGAGCGAACAGCACTGTCTTTCAAAGTAGCTTATCTTGAGATATTGGCACAAGTGCATCGGCCATCCCCGGTGAGTTGCCTATGCTTCATCTTTGGGTGTGTCACTGGAAAGTTTATTTTGTAGCCTAATGAATAATTCAATGCATGCACACTACTATTGAATATGCATTCACCTGTATTGTGGATAGGCCTAGGCTACATATTGATTTACCCAGTTTATCAATAGAGATTTACCATTCAAATAAGTGATTACCATTATGTAATGAGATTAGTAAAAACAAAGTAAAATTGTATGATTGTATAATTGATTAATTAATACATACGTCGATGTAAAAAAATGCAAATGTACTGATATTGAACTCAAAAGATGCCTAACGATTGAATAAAGAAGTAGCTGAGTGTGTCTGGATCAAGTTCTATTCTGTGACTTTGGATAATATGCTTTCTTTTTATGCTGTGGTATTGTTTTGGTATCGAGTATCGTGATACTAAACCTGGCATCGAAGTCAAAATTCTAGTATCTTGACAACACTACTCTACTCCGCATTGATGGTGTCCGATTTATGAATTGTAATAGGGTCGTTCCACCTAAAAAAGCACAAGAAAGAGAATTTTGACACCCACCATCTCAGATTGTGCTGAAATTGTTTATGTAATTAGAAACAGATAAAATTAGCATTCCTGAAAAATTTGTTTAAATATAATTTGATTTGAGAAATTAAATATATAGATTGCATCCAAATTGGCCATTTTAATTCATAGGATTAATATCTTCAATAAATATAGTACCAAACATTTGATTTGGACCATAATTCTTCCTAATAATGAGTAAGACATGAGGAATCCAATAAAATGATCAAAAGCCACCGGCGGACCCCCCCACACCAATTCCACCCCAACAACTAGTTCTCCACAATTCCAGAACAATCTGGGATGGTGGGTGTCATGGCTTGCTGAAATGACATGGAAAAAATACATGTCTTTCCTGCTAATTTTTTTGGTCAAACATGGTCAAATGCAATGACACACAGTACCAGTCAAAAGTTTGGATAAACCAACTCATTCAAGGGTTTTTCTTTATTTCTACTATTGTAGAATAATGGTGAAGACATCAGAACTATGAAATAACACATATGGAATCATGAAGTAACCAAAAGTGTTAATCAAATCAAAATATTTTAGATTCTTCAAAGTAGCCACCCTTTGTCTTGATGACAGCTTTGCACACTCTTGGCATTCTCTCAACCAGCTTCATGAGGTAGTCATGAATGGAATGCATTTCAATTAACAGGTGTGCCTTGTTAAAAGTTAATTTGTGGAATTTCTTTCCTTCTTAATGTGTTTGAGCCAATCAGTTGTGTTGTGACAAGGCAGGGGTGGTATACAAAAAATAGCCCTATTTGGTAAAAGACCAAGTCCATATTAACGGCAAGAACAGCTCAAACAAGCAAAGAGAAACAACAGTCCTTCATTACTTTAAGACATGAAGGTCAGTCAATACGGAGCATTTCAAGAACTTCAAATGCAGTCGCAAAAACCATCAAGCGCTATGATGAAACTGGCTCTCATGAGGACCGCCACAGGAAAGGAAGACCCAGAGTGGTAGAGGATAAGTTCATTAGAGTTAACTGTACCTCAGATTGCAGCCCAAATAAATGCTTCAGAGTTAAAGTAACAGACAACATCAACTGTTCAGAGGAGACTGCGTGAATCAGGCCTTCATGGTCGAATTGCTACAAAGAAACCACTAACTAAATAATAAGACACAAATAAGAAGAGACTTGCTTGGGCCAAGAAACACGAGCAATGGACATTAGACCGGTGTAAATCTGTCCTTTGGTCTGATGAGCCCAAATTGGAGATTTTCTTTGTGAGAGACAGAATAGGTGAAAGGATGATTTCTGCATGTGTGGTTCCCACCGTGAAGCATGGAGGTGTGATGGTCCTTTGCTGGTGACACTGTCAGTGATTTATTTAGAATTCAAGGCACACTTAACAAGCATGGCTACCATAGCATTATACAGCGATACTCCATCCCATCTGGTTTGCACTTAAGGGGACTATCATTTGTTTTTCAACAAGAAAATGACCCAACACACACCTCCAGGCTGTGTAAGGGCTATTTGACCAAGAAGGAGAGTGACGGAGTGCTGCATCAGATGACCTGGCCTCCACAATTACCTGACCTCAACCCATTTGAGATGGTTTGGGATGAGTTGGACAGCAGAGTGAAGGAAAAGCAGCCAACAAGTGCTCGGCATGTGGGAACTCCTTCAAGACTGTTGGAAAAGCATTACAAGTGAAGCTGGTTGAGAGATCGCAAAGGGTGGCTACTTTGAAGAATCAAAATTATATTTTTTATTTGTTTAACACTTTTTTGGTTACTACATGATGTAGTATGTGTTATTTCATAGTTCTACAATGTAGAAAATAGTAAAGTGAAAGAAAAACCCTTGAATGAGTAGGTGTGTCCAAACTTTTGACTGGTACTCTATATGTATTCATTAGATGACTTAGAGGTTGTTCTGATGAATTAGAGGTTGTTCCGCCATATGGATACTCCTCATAAGGCACAGACTCCGTAGGAATTCACAGTACTTCAATGCAATTTATCAAGGACAGAAATACATGAATTTAAGTATTTATTTGTTGTAGTGGGGTCGGCAACATACAAACTCACAAAATATTTGAGAAATTATTGACTTCTGTTCAGTTCATACAATATTATGCATCGTTTAAAAAAGTATGCATTAGTGTTTGTAATGATGGAAAAAGTTGATTGAAGTGAATACATGTAGTTCACCCTTCAACCCTACAAAGCAACACAATGTTAATTACTAGAATGTAAAGCTGGAGAAGTTAATGCAGGATCCCATAATGCAGGATCCCATAATGCAGGATCCCATAAAATGTTTTAAATATTGTTGACCAATTTAAGATCAATCTGATGTAAATTTACTCCCCCACGGAGGCAGTAAAATGAAATCGCAATAGAGTCAAGATCAATAAATTACTCTTAGTGTAATAAACCTAGGAACTGGTTCACTGGTGACCTTACTAGACTGGCTGCTAACATTAACTACATCCATTGTCACCATTTTTGTTCAATAACAGCAGTTAAATTGTACACATGTATCACCACTTTATCAATGCTTAATAACATCAACAATGGGTTATTGCTTTGTAAGCTAGCTAGCATACTAGCTAGCTAATGTAATTTAGCTAAACCACGAACACGTGAGTTACTATGGTTACACAGGACCACAAGCTGTCAGGAGTAGTCTCTCAAAGTAGACCAACAATTACATTTTCTACACTAATAATTTCAATACTTACATATGAAAGGTCTTCTCACATACCTTGAATTGGGGCTGGCTGCATCCATATGCCGTACATCGTGGGTTTTTTGACAAGTTGGGTATTTTAAATGTAGAGATATCGTTTTTCCCCGATTCACTCCCATTACGCAAAGCCTCGAAAGGAGGAGTATGAATATGGCGACCTGGTGGCTTCAAAAGCTCCTATTGGCCAAGAAATACCGTCGACTATCCAGGGTTTATACACTGCTCAAAAAAATAAAGGGAACACTTAAACAACACAATGTAACTCCAAGTCAATCACACTTCTGTGAAATCAAACTGTCCACTTAGGAAGCAACACTGATTGACAATAAATTTCACATGCTGTTGTGCAAATGGAATAGACAACAGGTGGAAATTATAGGCATTTAGCAAGACACCCCCAATAAAGGAGTGGTTCTGCAGGTGGGGACCACAGACCACTTCTCAGTTCCTATGCTTCCTGGCTGATGTTTTGGTCACTTTTGAATGCTGGCAGTGCTTTCACTCTAGTGGTAGCATGAGACGGAGTCTACAACCCACACAAGTGGCTCAGGTAGTGCAGCTCATCCTGGATGGCACATCAATGCGAGATGTGGCAAGAAGGTTTGCTGTGTCTGTGAGCATAGTGTCCAGAGCATGGAGGCGCTACCAGGAGACAGGCCAGTACATCAGGAGACGTGGAGGAGGCCGTAGGAGGGCAACAACCCAGCAGCAGGACCGCTACCTCCGCTTTTGTGCAAGGAGGAGCAGGAGGAGCACTGCCAGAGCCCTGCAAAATGACCTCCAGCAGGCCACAAATGTGCATGTGTCTGCTCAAACGGTCAGAAACAGACTCCATGAGAGCGGCCCGACGTCCACAGGTGGGGGTTGTGCTTACAGCCCAACACCGTGCAGGACGTTTGGCATTTGCCAGAGAACACCAAGATTGGCAAATTCGCCACTGGCGCCCTGTGCTCTTCACAGATGAAAGCAGGTTCACACTGAGCACATGTGACAGACGTGACAGTCTGGAGACGCCGTGGAGAACGTTCTGCTGCCTGCAACATCGTCCAGCATGACCGGTTTGGCGGTGGGTCAGTCATGGTGTGGGGTGGCATTTCTTTGGGGGGCCGCACAGCCCTCCATGTGCTCGCCAGAGGTAGCCTGACTGCCAGGTACCGAGATGAGATCATCAGACCCCTTGTGAGACCCTATGCTGGTGCGGTTTGCCCTGGGTTCCTCCTAATGCAAGACAATGTGGCTGGAGTGTGTCAGCAGTTCCTGCAAGAGGAAGGCATTGATGCTATGGACTGGCCCGCCCGTTCCCCAGACGTGAATCCAATTGAGCACATCAGGGACATCATGTCTCGCTCCATCCACCAACACCACGTTGCACCACAGACTGTCCAGGAGTTGGCGGATGCTTTAGTCCAGGTCTGGGAGGAGATCCCTCAGGAGACCATCCGCCACCTCATCAGGAGCATGCCCAGGCGTTGTAGGGGGGTCATACAGGCACGTGGAGGCCACACACTACTGAGCCTCATTTCGACTTGTTTTAAGGACATTACATCGAAGTTGGATCAGCCTGTAGAGTGGTTTTCCACTTTAATTTTGAGCGTGACTCCAAATCCAGACCTCCATGGGTTGATAAATTAGATTTCCATTGATAATTTTTGTGTGATTTTGTTGTCAGCACATTCAACTATGTAAAGAAAAAAGTATTTAATAAGAATATTTCATTCATTCAGATCTAGCATGTGTTATTTTAGTGTTCCCTTTATTTTTTTGAGCAGTGTATACGTCATTGGTCAAATGTTTGAATAGGCCATATGTCACACAGGTTCACACACATCATAGGCTCTTCTACCTTCTCCTAAGCCCCTTTTACTTTGTCCCTGAAAAAAGTTGGTATCCTCTCCTCGTATCCGTTCTATTGAACCCTTTTCAATTATGATTAAAGCCCATAACTGTAGCCTGATACTTCTTTTTCAGGGATCACAAAGGCTGTGAGGCAAGCAGACAATTTATCAGTTTGGGGACACAGCCCCTGAAAGGGATCAGGGTATCTTTCTGTTCCTCGACTGGGTCTTCTGGGTCTTCTCACGTGTCAACCTGGGTGTGGAAAGGTGACCACCCTGGTCACGTCTGTGTTTGAGAGCTATTTCATGATGAAATAATAGAGGCCCACTCCATCCGTGGCTGTCTCTGTGTGGCATGTTTTCAGTGTAAAGCTTCTCTTCCCCCAGTGCTGACCCACTTTCTGCTCCCTGTGAGGAGAGTGACCCAGCCAGCATCGTCCCTGATACAGATCCTATACACTATCCGGACTACTCACAGTGCACATCCTATCCTATAGCCATCCTACGCCACAGCAAACAGCCCTTATAGACAGACACACATTGCCACCCTGTTCCATAAGTCAAATTACATCACAGTAATTTCTTCAGCGCCTGAAGAGCCAGGCTGTGAGAGAGAGAAACAGAGAGAGCGAGACAGAGAGGGCGAGGCAAAGAGAGAGAGAGAGAAAGACGGAGAGAGAAACTGCAGACTTGTCAATGGTCACTGATACATCCCCAACACCACCCACTAGAGCTAAAGTGAAGCCCAGGAACCACACAGTCACCATCAGCGACATCCCATTTAGAGCTATTGAGGAATAAGCAGGTGTCACACTAAATAGCTTCCCCCTCTCTTACAACTATTGCGTGGCCAGGGAGACGCAACATTTTTACTATGTAGATTACGATACTTATGCTGACAATACAGTCCTCATTTGGGGGGAAATGAGCAATGCTACTTTACATGCGAGGGGATGGCCTCAATGATTTACCTTCACAGTGATGTAAGACCCCTCAGTGCAGGAATCAGTTCATCTCAGAAAGGTCATAATGCCACACATGTCAGTGGCACCATGCACAACCGCTCTGTAAACGTCCTGCTAAGAGAAGACACATATACAGTTACACCATTAAATGTTTTCAAACCCCCTCGTTCCAAGTTAAATGGGATGCTTGCTTTTCCTGAGTCCTAACACTGACATTTTCCCCGATACACAGGGTACAGTGTGTCCACAGAAATCAATCCATTCTACTTTTCTCTTTTCTCTCCATAAGAGGGCTGGGAGGGAGCCCTAGCAACAGCACAACCCCCACCCTGCTGTCCACCACCGTAGCATTAGTGTCCCAACATCATGCAGGCAGGGATCTGCAGACTGGAAGGGGAGAGGGATGAGTTGCATAAGTCACAAACATTGGGAAGCATGAGTTGGGATGTTAGGGGGATGGGTAAAAGACAGAGTGAGGGGTATAGAGAGTAGAGCCCGGTCTTACCCCAGCCTGGTGAACTGAAACCTGAACCCAGGCCCGGAACAGAAATGTATTAAGGCGAACCCAGGGAAAAAAAGCCTGATTTATAGAACTGTATATTGATTTAAAACTGGTGTTGAGAACAATGCAGCGGAGGCGGGAAGCAGCTGAGTGAGGAGATGAAACAGCCCGCATCTTAGAAAAGCGAGGAAAGGAAAACTCACTGTAGTTATGAGCAACTGAATGATGGAAAATATTGGAATAAAGTAGGCTAATGCAATTGAGGACAATGCATGTATCAAATTGTTTCTTATACAGAAACTCCCAAAGTCATATCCAACCATTACACAAATTTTAAAGTAATAGCTGTGTGTGGTCAACAAGATGATCATTTCTACACTGTTTTGATTGGGACAGTGCCATCACGCAGCTTTGAGACAAGCGTGGGGACTCGTCTCGATAAATCAATGTCAGACTTTTCTTTTCACTGAATCTTTGGATATCTGGTTACAATTAGGCTGGGAAAATGTTAGCTAAATTGGAGGTGTGCTCATGATGATCTTTATTCTAGTTTGCTCATATAGGCCTATCACTGATCAGAACATTTTGATAGCATTTTATGTAGGGATTAGAAGTCGACCGATTATGATTTTTTCAACGCCGATATCGATTATTGGAAGACCCCCCCCCCCAACAAAAAAGTTGGCAATTTAGTAGGCAATTTTTTAAAATGTATTTGTAATAATGACAATTACAACAATACTGAATGAACACTTATTTTAACTTAATATTATACATCAATAAAATTAATTTAGCCTCAAATAAATAATGAAACATGTTCAATTTGGTTTAAATAATGCAAAAACAAAGTGTTGGAGAAGAAAGTAAAAGTGCAATATGTGCCATGTAAGAAAGCTAACGATGAAAATAAAACCTAATATAACTCAAACGGAAAGCATTTGCATTTTTGCGCAGTCCAGGCAGTGCTGAGAGGGATAGTTTGGCCTGCTATTTGTTCTGGTTCTGGTTGGATGTCTCAGAACATGAGAACATATGAAAGCTGGTGGTTCCTTTTAACATGAGTCTTCAATATTCCCAGGTAAGAAGTTTTAGGTTGTAGTTATTATAGGAATTATAGGACTCTCTCTCTATACGATTTTATTCCATATACCTTTGACTATTTGATGTTCTTATACGCACTTTAGTACTGCCAGTGTAACAGTATAGCTTCCATCCCTCTCCTCGCTACTACCTGGGCTCGAACCAGGAACATATCGATAACAGCCACCCTCGAAGCAGCGTTACCCATCGCTAACCATTTCACATCGGTTACACCAGCCTAATCTCGGGAGTTGATAGGCATGGAGTCATAAACAGCGCAATGCTTGAAGCATTGCGAAGAGCTGCTGGCAAAATGCACAAAAGTGCTGTTTGAATGAATGCTTACGAGCCTGCTGGTGCCTACCATCGCTCAGTCAGACTGCTCTATCAAATCATAGACTTAATTATAACATAATAACACACAGAAATACGAGCCTTAGGTCATTAATATGGTCAAATCCGGAAACTATCATCTCGAAAACAAAACGTTTATTCTTTCAGTGAAATATGGAACCGTTCCGTATTTTATCTAACGGGTGGCACCCATAAGTCTAAATATTCCTGTTACATTGCATAACCTTCAATGTTATGTCATAATTACGTAAAAGTCTGGCAAATTAGTTCGCAACGAGCCAGGCGGCCCAAACTGTTGCATATACCCTGACTCTGCGTGCAATGAACGCAACAGAACTAACAATTTCACCTGGTTAATATTGCCTGCTAACCTGGATTTCTTTTAGCTAAATATGCAGGTTTAAAAATATATACTTGATATATACTTGTGTATTGATTTTAAGAAAGGCATTGATGTTTATGGTTAGGTACATTCGTACAACGATTGTGCTTTTTTCGCAAATGCGCTTTTGTTAAATCATCCCCCGTTTGGCGAAGTTGGCTGTCTTTGTTAGGAAGAAAAAGTCTTCACACAGTTCGCAACGAGCCAGGCGGCCCAAACTGCTGCATATACCCTGACTCTGTTGCAAGAGAAGTGACACATTTTCCCTAGTTAAAAGAAATTCATGCTAGCAGGCAATATTAACTAAACATGCAGGTTTAAAAATATATACTTGTGTATTGATTTTAAGAACAGCATTGATGTTTATGGTTAGGTACACAGTCCTTTTTCGCGAATGCGCACCAGGGGACACGCTAGATAAACAAAAAAAAATCATCAACCATGTGTAGTTAACTAGTGATTATGATTGATTATGATTGATTGATTGTTTTTTATAAGATAAGTTTAATGCTAGCTAGCAACTTACCTTGGCTCCTTACTGCATTCACATAACAGGCAGGCTCCTCGTGGAGTGTAACGTAAAGCAAGGGGTTAGAGCGTTGGACTAGTTAACCGTAAGGTTGCAAGATTGAATCCCTGAGCTGACGTTCTGCCCCTGAACAAGGCAGTTAACCCACCGTTCCTAGGCCGTCATTGAAAATAAGAATGTGTTCTTAACTGACTTGTCTAGTAAAATAAATAAAATATATATATACATTTTTCAAATCCGCCAAATCGGTGACCAAAAATGCAGATTTCCGATTGTTATGAAAACTTGAAATCGGCCCTAATTAATCAGCCAGTCTAATCAGCCAGTAGAGGATGCATCGATTCCTCTGACGAAGGCCCTAAAAATGTTCAAAGACCCCAGCCATAGACTGTTCTCTCTACTACCACATGGCAAGCGGTACCAGAGTGCCAAGTCTAGGACAAAAAAGCTTCTCAACAGTTTTTACCCCTAAGCCATAAGACTCCTGAACAGGTAATCAAATGGCTACCCAGACTATTTGCACTGTGTGCCCCCCCCAACCCCTCTTTTACGCTGCTGATGCTCTGTTTTTCATATACGCATAGTCACTTTAACCATATCTACATGTACATACTACCTCAATCAGCCCGACTAACTGGTGTCTGTATGTAGTCTCGCTACTTTTATTTTTCACTGTCTTTTGACGGTTGTTTTTTAATTTCTTTACTTACCTATTGTTCACCTAATACATTTTTTGCACTATTGGTTAGAGCCTGTAAGTAAGCATTTCAGTTGTATTCGGCACGTGACAAATAAACTTTGATTTGCATCTCAGTGCAAGAGCCGTCACTACAGTCCCTGGTTCGAATCCAGGCTGTATCACATCCGGCCGTGATTGGAAGTCCCATAGGGAGGCGCACAATTGGCCCAGCGTCGTCCGGGTCTGGCCGGGGTAGGCCGTCATTGTAAATAAGAATTAGTTCTTAACTGACTTGCCTAGTTAAAAAGGTTACACACACACACACATAGTTATTTTGTTGGCATTTACACATGTCCCCATTATCAGTAAAACATATTCAAAACCTATTTATTTCACTTACTTGCTGTGCTGTTTCGTTGTTCATTTGTTCATTCTCAACCAGGATTTCATCACACATGTCAAGCAGTGAAGTGTCAAATCTGTCTGTCCGTGGCCTCTTCCACGGTGTCCGTTTCCATCTTGTCCAGCTGTGTATGTAACATTTCACGTAAACCGTGTTTCTGGTCTGCATCGAAGTAGCGGTTCTTGTACCTAGCATCAAGCATGGTGGCGACACAGTAAAGAGGCTCAGAGAGAATGTCACCTAATCGCTTGTTCACAGCCTTGAGTACTTTTGTACGTTTTATCCCCCCCGGTCTGTATCGGCAGTTTTGTTGAGTAGGCGTTTCAATGCCATGACAGAGGGTATCACGTCTGATGCAGACGCAGTTGATTAGCTTATTTCTTGAGTCAGTTGTTCAAATGGTGCTAGGAGTGTGTTCATGTTTCCAAGTTACAAACATGTTCTCAAATGCCATTGAAATGGCAGCAGTATGAGAACCAGCACATTCTTGAGCATGCAATACGGCTTTCCTCAGTACGAAATCCTCATCGACCCACTGTGCTGTCAGACTCAGTATGCTCATGGGGCTGACGTCACTGGTCCAAATGTCAGACGTGAAGCTAATAGCAGTGACGCCCATAGCAAGTAGCTCATAGATGTACAGTTCAACAATACTGTGTAACTCCGGTAGGGCAACATCTGAAAAATAGTGTGTACAGGGACTCGACCAGTCGGCAAAAGCCAACATCATCCACGACAGAGGACGGTCGATTGTCAAGGGCAATGAATTCCGTTATATTGGCGTTAATGGATTTCGCATTTGAGTTGTCTTGATGAAATTTTATAAGTCTTTCATATGACTGCTCGACTTGAACTTGTTTAGTTGGTGTACTTAGTATTTTTCTGATTTTGTTCTGTGTAGCGCTGTATTTTTTGTGGCGTTACTACGTCATCTACTTGTTATATAGGTATCCACGTCAGCTTTGACATCGGTTTTGCACATCAGCGTTAAACTAGACAGAGATTGAGCCGATGCCGATGTTGGCATTTTTAGTTAATATCGGCCGATTCCGATATGCTCACCGATATATCGTGCATCCCTCATTTTATGTAGCTTAAGTAGATTTTGTTCTTCACTCGCATAGTAGCAGCCTGTCCTACACCCAAACAAAAGCCTGTGACTTGTCTGACAATCAATGTGATTTGGTTTAACTAATTTATCTCTACATGGCTGGGCAAACAAGTGGAGGTGGTAGCTCATTTTTTCATTTGGTCATCTATCACTGATCAGAAATATTTAGTATTCAATTATGTAGCATAAATCAAGTGTATTAACCATTTTCTTTTGAAAATAAAAACGTGAGCTTTTAATAATTAAACAATAAATAGATTTTCTGCCAAACATCAATGCATGTTTTATTCCAAAATAACTGCATGAAGCCTATGCCTGATTAGGAAAACATTTATCAGTATTGGGTCTACTTTTGATAGTTTACAAGGTCCAGCAAGGCACAGTAGCAGGGCAGTCATAGGGTGAAATTTCTTAGGATGTATCGGTGTTAACAGATGCCATTGGAATAGGGATTTCTCCTAATTCTGTGATGCGCTGCCAGTCATGTTCTTGTGGATCATTATTCTCCCGAGTACACTCCAGCATATTCGTAATAAAACATTGAAATCCCCAGAAAAATTTGTTTCATCATGGCCACAAATTTCTCTAGGCCAGACAATATTGGAATCCTGGTGCCGCTAGTGGCTGCAGCTGCTGAGAGAGCGCAGTAGTAAAAGGTATGCAGACACACAGAATTATTATTGAAATGTTTTATTTTACACAGCACGGCAAGCCCGAAACCCAGTGGGCCGAATCAATTCTTAAAATTTGAGGCTGAATGAAAACTAAGAGAGAGGGGTGGAGAAACAGAGCTGAGGGTGGAATAAGAAAGGAAGATGTAGAAAGGTGGAAGTGAGAGCAAGCTGAAGAAGGTAGGGGAGAAAGGAAAAGAGGGTGAGTGAGATGAGGTAGATAGAGAGTGGGAGAGAAGGGCACAAGGAGAGATGTTAAGAGAGAGTAAGAGGTAAGAGATACTCCATGGAATGAAGAAGGTTCACTTGTGGAGTTTGCCCTTAAACAGGACCTGACCTGCGTCAATGAAACATGGATTAAATGTATTATTTTCCTCACCAATGTACAATACACTATAATAACAAAGGTTATTGGTTATTTTTACTGGTTATTTTTATTTGCAAATGTATAAAAAATTTCAAAAATATACACTGCTCAAAAAAATAAAGGGAACACTAAAATAACACATCCTAGATCTGAATGAATGAAATATTCTTATTAACTACTTTTTTCTTTACATAGTTGAATGTGCTGACAACAAAATCACACAAAAATGATCAATGTCAACCCATGGAAAATTTGTCAACCCATGGAGGTTTGGATTTGGAGTGACACTCAAAATCAAAGTGGAAAACCACACTACAGGCTGATCCAACTTTGATGTAATGTCCTTAAAACAAGTCAAAATGAGGCTCAGTAGTGTGTGTGGCCTCCACGTGCCTGTATGACCTCCCTACAACGCCTGGGCATGCTCCTGATGAGATGGTCTCCTGAGGGATCTCCTCCCAGACCTGGACTAAAGCATCCGCCAACTCCTGGACAGTCTGTGGTGCAACGTGGCATTGGTGGATGGAGCGAGACATGATGTCCCAGATGTGCTCAATTGGATTCAGGTCTGGGGAACGGGCGGGCCAGTCCATAGCATCAATGCCTTCCTCTTGCAGGAACTGCTGACACACTCCAGCCACATGAACCCAGGGCCAACCGCACCAGCATATGGTCTCACAAGGGGTCTGAGGATCTCATATCGGTACCTAATGGCAGTCAGGCTACCTCTGGCGAGCACATGGAGGACTGTGCGGCCCCCCAAATAAATGCCACCCCACACCATGACTGACCCACCGCCAAACCGGTCATGCTGGAGGATGTTGCAGGCAGCAGGACGTTCTCCACGGCGTCTCCAGACTCTGTCACATGTGCCCAGTGTGAACCTGCTTTCATCTGTGAAGAGCACAGAGCGCCAACGGCGAATTTGCCAATCTTGGTGTTCTCTGGCAAATGCCAAACGTCCTGCACGGTGTTGGGCTGTAAGCACAACCCCCACCTGTGGAAGCCGTGCCCTCATACCACCCTCATGGAGTCTGTTTCTGACCGTTTGAGCAGACACATGCACATTTGTGGCCTGCTGGAGGTCCTTTTGCAGGGCTCTGGCAGTGCTCCTCCTGCTCCTCCTTGCACAAAGGTGGAGGTAGCGGTCCTGCTGCTGGGTCGTTGCCCTCCTCCACATCTCCTGATGTACTGGCCTGTGTCCTGGTAGCGCCTCCATGCTCTGGACACTACGCTGACAGACACAGCAAACCTTCTTGCCACATCTCGCATTGATGTGCCATCCTGGATGAGCTGCACTACCTGAGCCACTTGTGTGGGTTGTAGACTCCATCTTATGCTACCACTAGAGTGAAAGCACCGCCAGCATTCAGAAGTGACAAAACATCAGCCAGGAAGCATAGGAACTGAGAAGTGGTCTGTGGTTACCACCTGCAGAACCACTCCTTTATTGAGGGTGTCTTGCTAATTACCTATAATTTCCACCTGTTGTCTATTCCATTTGCACCACAGCATGTGAAATTTATTGTCAATCAGTGTTGCTTCCTAAGTGGACAGTTTGATTTCACAGAAGTGTGATTGACTTGGAGTTACATTGTGTTGTTTAAGTGTTCCCTTTATTTTTTTGAGCAGTGTATATAATATCTCAATTACATAACAATTCAGACCCACTTTACTTTACTAACCTCAAGTATTATTGGGTGTGATGCTACAAGCTTGGCACACCTGTATTTCTCCCATTCTTCTCTGCAGATCCTCTCAAGCTCTGTCAGGTTGGATGGGGAGCGTTGCTGCACAGCCATTTTCAGGTCTCTCCAGAGATGTCCGATCAGGTTCAAGTTCGGGCTCTGGTTGGGCCACTCAAGGACATTCAGAGACTTGTCCCAAAGCCACTCCTGCATTGGCTGTGTGCTTAGGGTCATTGTCTTGTTGGAAGGTGAACCTTTGCCCCAGTCTGAGGTCCTGAGTGCTCTGGATCAGGTTTTCATCAAGGAGCCCCCTGTAATTTGCTCTGTTAATCTTTCCCTCAATCCTGACTAGTCTCCCTGCCACTGAAAAACATCCTCACAGCATGGTGCTGCGACCACCATGCTTCACCGTAGGGATGGTATTGACCAGGTGATGAGCAATGCCTGATTTCCTCCAGACTTGACATTCAGGACAAAGAGTTCAATCTTGGTTTCATCAGACCAGAGAATGTTGTTTCTGATGGTCCGAGAGTTCTTTAGGTGCCTTTTGGCTTTCGTCTGTCCACTCTACCATAAAGGCCTGATTGGTGGAGTGCTACAGAGATGGTTGTCCATCTGGAAGGTTCTCCCATCTCCACAGAGTAACTCTGGGGCTCTGTCAGAGTGACCATCGGGTTCTTGGTCACCTCCCTGAACAAGGTGCTTCTCCCCCGATTGCTCAGTTTGGCCGGGCGGCCAGCTCTAGGAAGAGTCTTGGTGGTTCCAAACTTCTTCCATTTAAGAATGATGGAAACCACTGTATTCTTGGGCACCTACAATGCTGCAGAAAGTTTTTGATACCCTTCCCCAGATCTGTGCCTCGACACAAGCCTCTACAGGCAATTCCATCAACCTCATGGCTTGTTTTTTGCTCTGACGTGCAGTCACCTGTGGGACCTTATATAGACAGGTGTGTGCCTTTCCAAATCATATTCAATCGAATTTACCACAGGTGGACTCCAATCAAGTTGTAGAAAGATCCCAAGGATGATCAATGGAAACAAGATGCAACTGTGCTTAATTTCATGTCTCATAGCAAAGGGTCTGAATACTTAACTTATTTACATATCTTTTTTATTATTATTATTATGAGCAAAAATGTCTAAAACCCTGTTTTCGTTTTGTCATTATGGGTATTGTATGTAGATTGATGAGGAACATTTTTATGTAATCCATTTTAGAACAAGGCTGTAACGTAACAAAATTCGGGAAAGGTAAAGGGGTCTGAATACTTTCCGAATGCACTGTAAGAGTACAAGAGCAATATGTGAACCTGCCGGGATAAGAGGTCACAATCCTGTCCTTCATACACCAACCTATCATTAACTAATACAGTACAGTGCATTCCACAAGTGCCAAGTCATCCACAGCAGCAATACATTCCAGGTAAACCATTAAAGTAAAGAAGTTATGGATCAATTCAATAAAATCTGCAATGGTGTATTTAGCCTACACATTAGCTTTTTTGTAGACACAGCTTTTTTTTGTAGATGGAATTACCAGTTAAAGGAATTACACTGACTCAGATGTTTAATTTTAAAATGTATGCTAAAAAAAAAACACATTTCAAAGATTAACAAACCATACAACTATGCATAAGGACTACTTAGAACAATTTAAAATAAAATATCACTAAAACACATTTACTGGAAGAACCGTGCAGATGCAATTTTCAATTTCTTTTTTTTACCTTTCTGTTTTTGTGTGACTATGTTTCCCAGAAACTCAGAATTAAGAACCAATGATGTCTGCAGAAATAATGGGTGTCAGCTATGACATGACCCCTTGTGTTTGAAAAAAAAAAAAACATTTTGGTTATTGAAATACAGTGGGTAAAGTTGATTTACATCATGGGTCATTGACCTGTAATATTCAGAAATGCATAATTATGGATATGAATATCATTCTATTCATGGCAGGGGTCACGTTATAGTTCAGAAATAGGCATTTTCAAAACGCAGACCATTTTATTTATTTATCCGTTATTTTACCAGGTAAGTTGACTGAGAACACGTTCTCATTTGCAGCAACGACCTGGGGAATAGTTACAGGGGAGAGAAGGGGATTAATGAGCCAATTGTAAACTGGGGATTATTAGGTGACCGTGAATGTTTGAGGGCCAGATTGGGAATTTAGCCAGGACACCGGGGTTACCACCCCTACTCTTACAATAAGTGCCATCGGATCTTTAATGACCTCAGAGTCAGGACACCCGTTTAACGTCCCATCCGAAAGAAGGCACCCTACACAGGGCAGTGTCCCCAATCACTGCCCTGGGGCATTGGGATATTTTTTTTAGACCAGAGGAAAGAGTGCCTCCTAGTGGCCCTCCAACACCACTTCCAGCCGCATCTGGTCTCCCATCCAGGAACTGACCAGGACCAACACTGCTTAGCTTCAGAAGCAAGCCAGCAGTGGTATGCTGCTGGTAAAAACAATCTGTGTTTTAAACCATTTCACCTATGTTTTATATTGAAAGTCAGTGTTTTTTTTTTGCTTCAACAGAGTGATCAGGGGTGTGTTTTCCTATAGTTTTTCTTCACAAAAACACATTCCGCTGAAAATTAAGCTATTTTCTTCAGATGACAACAGAAGTGCAACGCTATTACATTCTGACCACACCGCTCACGTTGTGTGCGCTGCAAAATAAATTTAAACATACGTTATTCAATTATTGCACCCACACTGCTTGGGTGCGCCAACGAGCGTCTGCGTTGCCAAGCGCTAAAATAGAAGAAAGTTCTATTTGTGACTCTGAACGCAGTGCAAGTCCTGCCTCTCCCATCTCCTTGGTTTATAGAAACAGATACCCACGTGCCATCTCCTCATTGGTTATACCCACGTGGGTGATTGAAAGATCTGAGTTCGGTCGGTCGTCATGGTAACTATGAAAGTTAGATACCAATCGCTATATAAAGTCCAAAGAAGAAAAGGCCTGGAAGGAGGAGAGATGACTAGAAACAATTCGGTTGGAACGTTTTATGTGTGGATCAATTGTCGGCGTAGAGGACCTTGTGCATTTCAGGTAAAGTAACAACTCAACGTTTATATCCCAGGACAAATTAGCTAGCAACAGTAAGCTAGCTAAATAGGTCAAATTAGCTAGTAACTGCAAGCTAGCTTGCTAAATTGCCATAAATGTTTAATGCTTTTAGACCTGTCCCCAAATTAATCCAATTGGTTCAGAGTTTGTTTTGATATTTTAACCTGCGTGTCGTAATCGTGTTTGGTGTGCGCAAAATTAATTTGCACGTGGCCGGTTTGGGTATGGTGTTAGGATAGCAGCCACAAAAGTAAATGAGCATACAATGATAAAGCAAGGTTTCTTTTGCAAAACCTATGCATGGCCATAATATTTCTAATGTTAATCATAGAAATAATGTAGCCAGATACATTGTTATGTTTTTTTAAGTTAATCTTGCATTTTGCTGGAGAAATGTAGACTACACCGAGAAAAGTACCAGAGAAAAGTTGCTACACACCAGCTAGAGCGCAGTCTGCTGATTGAAAGCCTGTTCGTGAATTCACATCCGAGTGGAGAAGTGCAACTGAAGCACAAAATTAATCTGATGCTGAGAAAAAATGACAATAAGCATATTAGATCTGTGTTTATAAATGCAGAAAGATTATTTTTGTTTGTGAACAACCAGAATTCAGAGTTGACGCTGAACCCCTGCATGGGGATGTATCCTGAATAGGTACACAAAGGTAGAAATATGCAATATCCTTATTTTGCATATTATTGTAATGAGTTCCGCCCCTAAACAAGGCCACATATGTTTTGTCCGGACCAGACCAAATCTGAAACAATCATAGATTTCTATGCTTCGCAAGTTTGGACATTACAGTACAGCAAATGAGAGCACACTAGAGTTTATAGTAGTGTGAGCTATTGTACAGTAGTGTACTTTTATTTACTGTTTTCTACTGTGCTGTACAGTCCAAACTCAGATTTGGTCTGGCCAGGGCGGACTGACCAAATTTCAACTACTTTTCAACGTCCATGGACATCCGGTATTTGTCGGTGATGAGTGGGCGAGGATGCTTGTTACAGTAGATGGAAACACAGGGTAGGTGTCAGTAAGGGCTGGGAGAGGTGACATCTGGAGAGACAGAGACTGCAAGGGAAGGGTTGTCCAGACTGTTTTCACAGTCTTGCTTTGATCACCAGATAGAAAGATAAAATAACTGTTCTGAGCTGAGCTGAATAACAGTATGCCAGCGGAAGGGAGAACAGTAGCAGGTGACCTAACTGTGGTTTGGTGACTACAATTTTGTAACAGAGTTAAGAGTTTTAGTCACATGATAATTCATAATCAAACTTGATATCAGTAACACTAATTAATTGGTATGTCTACCTTTACTTCTGTGAACTTTCATTATCCTCCCTCAAAAGGGAGAGAAATTTTAAAATATCTTACACCGATGTAATTCCGTTACCAAAAACGCACAAGGCAAAGTGCCTTGCAAGGCAAATCATTTCTCAAAAACAAAATATAAGTGCTGATGTTAATTAGTTAAATAATGGTTAAATAAAATATAAGTTGGCAGGGGTCTTTACTTTCACATTGTGTTTTGATGCATTTCCAATACCTTTTAAGACTTTCTGATAGATATTGTCAAAGACCCATTTTCTGTCTATTTGACCAGAAAACAAAGCCTTTGCGTATAACTAATTTTTAGGGTGGAATATGGTTGAAAAATGTATATATGCCTTACTTTCTAAAAAAAAAAAAACACTCTGCTTTCATTTGAAATGCTCCTATGAACATCACATGTTGATGGTCATGGGTCCTTTTATTTGGAAATGACCATATGCTTTCAGTTTAGGTGAGTATAGGGATAGTAGTTTGTAAACAAACAATGTAAACATTGCTTTGGTGGGTTTGATTGAATTCCAAGCCTTGGGTCACATGGAAATGTACAAAAGCTACAGCAGAACAGTCATTAACCAATCCTTCAGTCAAGTTTTGTGTCTCTGTACGCTCTCCCCTCTCCGTCATAAGACAAATCTATAAAGCTCATCATATATAGAATATGCATAATGAAGAGATGTTTTTATTCATAGGAGGATAATCTAGTACAGTACAGGCATGGATCAAGACTTGCTTAAGTGATGAAGTAGTAAGGTCAATTTTAAGAGCTGATGTCCCTCTTCCCTCCCCTCACCTACACTGACATAGTGCAGCTACCTACACTTTCTTATCTTGACATGCTATAATGTTGTCATCTTTCTCCCTCTTTCTCCTTGAAAACACCTTTCCACTTAACTTGATTCGTCTCCTTATTTATTTTCTTCCTCTGTTACCTTGCTTTTCAGTGTCTCTGTCTCCTTCTCCATCAGCTCCCTCTCAGCTGAGTTAAGCAGGTCAGCAGGCTGCCGAGGAAAAAGCAGCACCAAGGAGAGCAGCCGCTCACTGCAAACACACTCACACAAACATGCATCTCTCTCTCTCACACACACCCACCCACCCACCCACCTCTCTCACACCGTTCTGCATCTTCCTGGTGCATCAATAACATGTTCACTAGGGCGAAATCCAGATTGTCATACGCTATATGACCAAAAGTATGTGAACGTCTGCTTGTCCAACACCTTATTCCAAAATCATGGGCATTAATATGGAGTTGCTGCTATAACAGCCTCCACTTTTCTGGGAAGGCTTTCCACTAGATGTTGGAACATTGCTGCGGGGACTTGATTCCATTCACCCACAAAAGTATTAGTGAGGTGGGGCACAGATGTTGGGCGATTAGGCCTGGCTCACAGTCGGCGTTCCAAATCATCCCAGGGTGGCAGTTAGCCTAGTGGTTAGAGCTTTGGGCCTGTAACTGAAAGGTTGCTGGTTCAAATCTCAGACCCACCAAACTTTACAGTTGGCTCTATGCATTGTGTCAGGTAGCGTTCATCTGGCATCCCCCAAACCCAGATTTGCCCATTGGACTGCCAGATGGTGAAGCGCGATTCATCCCTCCAGAGAACACATTTCTACTGCTCCAGAGTCCAATGGTGGCGAGCTTTACACCACTCCAGCCGACGCTTGGCATTGCAGTGGTTTTAGGCTTCTCTGAGGCTGCACGGCCATAGAAAACCATTTCTTGAAGCTCCCAACGAACAGTTATTATGCTGACGTTGCTTCCAGAGGCAGTTTGGAACTCGGTAGTGAGAGTTGCAACCAAGGTCAGACGATTTTTACGAGCTGTGTTTCAGCACTTGGCAGTCCCGTTCTGTGGGCTTTTGTGGCCTACCACTTCGCGGCTGAGCCGCTGTTGCTCCTAGACGTTTCCACTTCACAATAACAGCACTTACAATTGACCGGGGCAGCTTTAGCAGGGCAGAAATTTGACCAACTGACTTGTTGGAAATATGGCATCCTTTGACGGTACCACATTGAAAGTCACGGAGCTCTTCAGTACTGGCCATTCTACTACTGTTTGTCTATGGCAATTGCATGGCTGTGTGCTCTATTTTATAGACCTGTCAGCAATGGGTGTGGCTGAAATAGCCCAAATCCACTAATTTGAAGGGTTGTCCACATACCATGTGTACCTTCATACTGACCTTCTGCCATGTCGAGATATTCGGTAATACCGGCACTGAACACAAAGGCCGCTGTTTTCAAACCCCACTGATAGCATTGCTAACCTTCGGATTACAGACTAACATGTAAAATCCCATAGAGAATGCTATTGAGAGCATTGCGAACATTTTGTACAGTTTCTGACCTAAACTATACAAGTAACTAAAAATTATAGTCACCGTTTTCTGAAAGCACAAATCAAATTTTAGCCAGCAAGGCTCTTAAACCAGAAGGGGATTCTCTGCTGTTACCAAGCAAATGCTTGATTTTGGAAGACACTAACTAGCTACTAAATAGCAAACCAAATGCACAACTGCAGAGCATTTAGCACATTTTAGACAGTCAGCTTAATAGTTAAAAGATATCTGGCTAGCAAACATTTAGTTGTGAATTCCATACTGTAATGAGATCACCTGGTGCATGCTGCACAACAGTGAGTGACTCACAAGGATTCAGTCTCTAGTTGTTGTGTGCTTGTAAACAAACACCACGTGACTGGGGACTACCATAATCTTCATAATAACATGACAGGTGAAATGAAGAACGCAATGTTCTTTCTCTCCTAATGTATTGCACAAGTTGACTGCAGGTATTTACTTAACGTATAAATAAATAAATAAATAGTTAATGGTATTGAAAAAAACGTCCTGTGGCTTTTTCCATAGGATGGTTTTTCAGTAACATGGAAGTAGACCACAGAGCCACTGACAAAGTTGGTTATACCATGAGTAAACAAGCACCCGTTACGGACTGAAAGGTGTCATGATTAGGGCCCTAGCCAGGCGGACACATGTACTGGCCCTAGTCATAGTGATGTCAAACGTTTTCTAACCATAAAGCTGATCAACATTCAAAGTGAATACTAACCTATAAACTAACCAGCCATAATATACCTGTTCAGTTGGGAGGGAGCTGTGCTACAGAACAACTAGCATCTGTGGTTGTCCACAAGATACAATGATTACAGAGTCCACCTTACACTTAGAGTGATTATGGACTGCTCTGGCAACAACATAAAAGTCTGGCCCTCTCAGAGTGACAGTG
This sequence comes from Oncorhynchus tshawytscha, assembly GCF_018296145.1. Classification (NCBI taxonomy): domain Eukaryota; kingdom Metazoa; phylum Chordata; class Actinopteri; order Salmoniformes; family Salmonidae; genus Oncorhynchus; species Oncorhynchus tshawytscha. The sequence continues at coordinate 10,521,196 of NC_056431.1, read as the reverse complement.
AGATGTTGACTGTGATGAGTGGAGTTGCTCCCTCAAGTCCAGAGTTCTTCCATCCTGGTTAGTAGGAACCAAAGGTGTGCAGGCTTTTGTTCCAGATGAGTGCTAACCCATTAAAATAAAAGGTTTTGGTGATATATTGATTAGTTGAGTCAGGTGTGTTAGTGCTGGGCTTTAGCAAAAGTCTGCCTTTCACATTGTGAGTCTTCAGACCCAGGATTGAACAACATTTAATTTCTCCAGTCCACTACCTCCAGTAAAGGTAAATGGACAGACTGGAGCCCCAGACCAGCCAGGCTTAGCCCAGCAGTGACTCACCTCAGGGAGGGCACACACCCAGGGCCCTGTCCACCACACCGTCAGCTCTCCAACAGGCCCAGCACTGTTCAGAAAGGCCACTGTGCCTACCACTACACAAACAAGGGCAGGGGAACGTGGCATCATGCCTAATAAACCACTCATAAATAAAACACACTAAATCAACCACCCCAATGACCCCATGTACACCCATATATAGTAGAGGTCGACCGATTATGATTTTTCAACGCCGATACCGATTATTGGAGGACCAAAAAAGCTGATACCAATTAAATCGGCCGATTTAAAATTTAAAAAATGTATTTGTAATAATGACAATTATAACAATACTGAATGAACACTTATTTTAACTTAATATAATACATCAATAAAATCAATTTAGCCTCAAGTAAATCATGAAACATGTTCAATTTGGTTTAAATAATGCAAAAATAAAGTGGAGAAGAAAGTAAAAGTGCAATTTGTAAGAAAGCTAACATTTAAGTTCCTTGCTCAGAACATGGGAACATATGAAAGTTGTTGGTTCCTTTTAACATGAGTCTTCAATATTCCCAGGTAAGAAGTTTTAGGTTGTAGTTATAGGAATTCTAGGACTATTTCCCTCTATACCATTTGTATTTCATTAACCTTTGACTATTGGATGTTCTTATAGGCACTTTAGTATTGCCAGTGTAACAGTATAGCTTCCGTCCCTCTCCTCGCTCCTCCCTGGGCTCGAACCAGCAACACAACGACAACAGCCACCATCAAAGCAGCGTTACCCATGCAGTGCAAGGGGAACAACTACTAGAAGGCTCAGAGCGAGTGACGTTTGAAACGCTATTAGCTAGCCATTTCACATTGGTTACACCAGCCTCATCTCGGGAGTTGCTATGCTTGAAGTCATAAACAGCGCAATGCTTGACGCACAACGAAGAGCTGCTGGCAAAACGCACGAAAGTGCTGTTTGAATTAATGTTTACGCTCCTGCTTCTGCCTACCACCGCTCAGTCAGATACTTAGATATTTGTATGCTCAGTCAGATTATATGCAACACGCTAGATAATATCTAGTAATACCATCAACCGTGTGTAGTTAACTAGTGATTATGATTGATTGTTTTTTATTAGATATGTTTAATGCTAGCTAGCAACTTACCTTGGCTTACTGCATTCGCGTAACAGGTAGTCTCCTTGTGGAGTGCAACGAGAGAGAGGCAGGTCGTTATTGCGTTGGACTAGTTAACTGTAAGTTTCCAAGATTGGATCCCCCGACCTGACATGGTGAAAATCTGTCGTTCTGTTAACCCACCGTTCCTAGGCCATCATTGAAAATAAGAATGTGTTCTTAACTGACTTGCCTAGTTAAATAAAAGGTGGGGGGGATAAATAAATAAAGAATCGGCACCCAAAAATATTGTTATGAAAACTAGAAAATTGGTCGACCTCTAATATATAGTGTAAATACACCTACATACTGGAAATGACCCAGCGCCCCCTCAAGAGCCAACATTCTGAAATTGTGGAGGGAGGTAAGCTTTCTGGAATTTATTCAGGATTCATGAAGACAATCAACAGATCTGCAACAATCCACAGTAGTAGGCCTACATACAGTTCTCAAGGAGCTATAATATAAATCAAAACTGTTCATTACGGGACAAGTTTAAGATTACAACCACTAACCATTTCACCTTATATTCCTGGCTGGCAGGTCACCTGAATGATGATGGTTAAAGGCTCCCCTCTCCATCCCCTAGCCAGGAGCCAGGGCTGAGCACTCCTCTACCTGCCAGCCAGTGGTGAAGGAACCAGTGTAGTGTGTTGCCTTTCATTAGTAATTTATGAGCCATTCGAAAAGCAGAGAAAGGTGCATTAAAGGGGACAGGAAACTAACAGGGGCAGGGAAAGAGAAAGTGAGAATTAGCCTGGCGTGGTCATTTCTGGAAGTTACTAATCAAAAACACTGATCTGGGGTCAGGTGTCATATTCCTCGAACTGCACAAACACCTCTGGTACGATTCTACCAAACTGATCAGTAAACAGGTGGCTTTCCTTCGGTACAGATGAATGAAAGAGGATGGCGGACAGACATGTAGGGAGATCGGTGAATGAGTGAATGAATGAAGTACAAAAGCAGCTCTGCATTTTAAGGTTAGCTTGGGCAGGGTAAACTGATCCTAGATCTGCGCCTAAAGTAGGGCCCTATAAAAATCGGTTATATATTTTGCCTGATTACATTTTGGTTCTCTCCCCAAAATCCCCTTTCTCCAGTTTGTTTTTCAAGGTTTCTGGTTCCCCAATATTTTCAGGTTTTTACTATCAAAATCACCTTTTTTAAATAGAAAAACTACTAAATTGGATTTTGTATGTACACAAAAATGCTTAAATTACAGGAAAAGTTTGAGAAATGTTTATTTAATTCCAGTGCACACCTAGAATGAGGCTGTTTAGTGTGTTTTGTAGCACACTTGATGGTGAAGTTTGCAAAAACAAATACCCACTCGATTGATGCAAATAATCATGATCTTATTCTGCCAGATAAGCATAGGCTACTTTGTAGTTAACATTTAATTGAGAAGGTTTTTGGGAAACCTTTATCTACCAGAAGACTTTTCATTAGCATCATCGCTAACGGCTACACAAAGTGGCGCACATACACAAACTGGGAATTCTTGTTGCCTCCTTAGAACGTTGCAGGAAATACGAATCACTATTGCATTCGGTTTGTCTTATGATAAACTTGGGCTGATTAATACATTTGTGTTGATTCCCTACTAAGTTCAATAAATGTTTTAATATTGTTGAATTCCGTTTTAAAAAGGGTAAGTAAACAAACGCAACCACATGTAACATATGGATTTGCATTAGTTATTTATTCTATAAAACCGATCAGAATTCCGAAGAACATCCAAGTCATGTCGGATTTTTTTTCTTTCGAGGTGGTGATGTAATAATGGAGGACCCGGCAAGCCAGCCTATTCCCTATAATTTAAACTCGAACAGAATTACAGTAATTTCAAATGAAACCTATCATTTGCACTCATGACTTTTGGTTTCAATTACATTTTCAGCCAATTTACAACCAATTACTTTATGAATGTATTGTTACAAATCAACTTGCAAGGTTGCTAGCCAACTAGTCTGCTAATGTTAGCTCTACTAGCCTGATAACGTTATGCCTACATGCCTGCTAACATTACGTTAGCACTACATTAGTCTGCCAGTTGATAGTAACACCTAGATTAAAGTAAACCAAAGTTTTGGAAATACATAACACCATCTAACCAATACAGGACACCATCTAATTATTATCAAAGAGGATTAGATAGAGTAATCTTACCTAAACATAACATTAGCTGGCTGGCTAGCTAGCTATTAGCCTAGCCAACCACCACGGTTATGGTCAGCAAGCTAGAACACAGCTAAAACATAACCACAAAGCAAAGAGAGCAGAGACGTACAGATTGATGGCTGGGGACCATGGTAAACTATTTTACCAGAGTGTGCAAAGCTGTCATCAAGGCAAAGGGTGGCTACTTTGAAGAATCTCAAAAATAAAATACATTTTGAATTGTTTAACACTTTTTTGGTTACTAAACTCAGCAAAAAAAAGACATGTACCTTTTTCAGGACCCTGTCTTTCAAAGATAATTTGTAAAAATCCAAATAACTTCACAGATCTTCATTGCAAAGGGTTTACACACTGTTTCCCATGCTTGTTCAATGAACCATAAACAATTAATGAACCATGCACCTGTGGAACGGTCGTTAAGACACTAACAGCTTACAGACGGTAGGCAATTAAGGTCACAGTTATGGAAACTTAGGACACCAAAGTGACCTTTCTACGGGCTCTGAAAAACACCAAAAGAAAGATGCCCAGGGTCCCTGCCCATCTGTGTGAATGTGCCTTAGGCATGCTGCAAGGAAGCATGAGGACTGCAGATGTGGCCAGGGCAATAAATTGCAATGTCTGTACTGTGAGACGCTTAAGACAGCGCTACAGGGAGACAGAGCAGACCACGTGTAACAACACCTGCACAGGATCAGAACATCCGAACAGCACACTTGCGGGACAGATACAGGATGGCAACAACAACTGCACAAGATACACCAGGAACGCACAATCCCTCCATCAGTGCTCAGACTGTCCACAATAGGCTGAGAGAGGCTGGACTGAGGGCTTGTAGGCCTGTTGTAAGGCAGGTCCTCACCAGACATCACCGGAAACAACGTCGCCTATGGGCACATACCCACCATCGCTGGACCAAAAAGTGCTCTTCACTGACGAGTCGCGGTTTTGTCTCACCAGGGGTGATGGTCGGATTTGCGTTTATTGTCGAAGAAATGAGCGTTAAACCGAGGCCTGTACTCTGGAGCGGGATCGATTTGGCGGTGATCTGGGGCGGTGTGTCACAGCTTCATCGGACTGAGCTTGTTGTCATTGCAGGCAATCTCACAGTCGTTACAAGGAAGACATCCATCTCCTTCATGTGGTGCCCTTCCTGCAGGCTCATCCTGACATGCCACCAGCAATACTGCTCGTTCTGTGCGTGATTTCCTGCAAGACAGGAATGTCAGGGTTCTGCCATTGCCAGCGAATAGCCCGCATCTCAATCCCATTGAGCACGTCTGGGACCTGTTGGATCGCAGGATGAGGGCTAGGGCCATTCCACCCAGAAATGTCTAGGAACTTGCAGGTGCCTTGGTGGAAGAGTGGGGTAACCTCACAGCAAAAACGGGCAAATCTCGTGCAGTCCATGAGGAGATGCACTGCAGTACTTAATGCAGCTGGTGGCCACACCAGATACAGACTGTTACTTTTGATTTTGACCACCCTTTGTTCAGGGACACATTATTCCATTTCTGTTAGTCACGTCTGGGGAACTTGTTCAGTTTATGTCTCAGTTGTTGAATCTTATGTTCATACAACTATGTACATGTTAAGCTTGCTGAGAATAAATGCAGTTGACAGAGAGAGGACTTTCTTTTTTTGCTGAGTTTATATGATTCCATATGTGTTAATTCATAGTTTTGATGTCTTCACTATCATTCTACAATGTAGAAAATAGTAAAAAATAAATAAAAACCTTGGAATGGGTAGATGTGTCCAAACTTTTGACAGGTACTGTATAGTAACCACCAATCAACTACCCAGTGGTCTTGTCTGCAGCTGTCAATTAACTTAGAAGAGACGCACTAGTTTTCAAACAGACTGAGCATTTCCACTTCAGTTACTGGTCTGTAACACAAGGCTGGGCTTTAATTCTGACTTGGTGGGTATCATGATTGATTTATAGATGACAACCCTCACCTCAGTTCATGAAATATACTTTGATTCACATCTGTTCAAGAAAAGGAGGATATGGGTTAAATGGAAGGAGAGAAGGGGGGGAGAGAGGAAAGGTTGTCGGTTTCTTGAAGCTTGCCTGGTTGCTTCTGGCTACAGCAAGGAGAGAAATTGGAACTGTGGGATTACAGCTGTGTCCTTCGGTTTTTTAGATGCTGTGCTTTCCAAAAGTTATCGTTCAAAACTAGATGAAAAAGATGTATTAATATGCTAATCACTGTAGTTAATACATGAGTTGATTCCTCTTTGAATCGTTACATGTAATTATGATCGCTATGCTCGCTCACTTAAATGACTGATGACAAATGTACATGCGATGCCATTGATCGAATCCATTCCAAGCATTCCTCCATTGCAAATTGATCTAGCCATTCACTTGATGCAGATTTTACTGACTGACCTAGCATATGGAATGTCCTTTGCCTTCTCTCACATTCAACATTTTCCAGTTTCCATAACATTACCTTAGAGGTTCTGAGAGTTATAAACACAATTCTAAGAACACAAAGCTGATCAGACATGATCAGATGTTGAATTGGCTGAAGAATGAGAGGTTTAGTAGCCAACTATGTGGTTACATTGTGCAGGTAGCCCAGTCTTGAAACTCAAACTTCGCTGAGACACGTGCCAGTCAAGGTGGGGTGGTAAATGAACCAAAGGTTGCAAGCATATAGGCTGTAACCAAGAGAGCATCATTGAACGTACTGGTACACTCACCAGTGTGTCCCCCAGATTGTATCTTCAGATGGACACTGAAGGCCCCAAAATCAGTATCCAGTGGCACCTAAAAACAACATTTTTGATAGAAACTAATTGAAGATAAGATACAGGGCAACATATCTAGGCTGAGATGAGGGCGATATTAGGGGAAAAATTTGCACGTGGGCAACTTGAGTACTGATGAGGTAGTGAAGTTGCTGTGCATCAGGAAATGGGTTCATTCAGAGCCAGATCAAAATCAAATGTACTTTTAGAGGGCTGAGAAGTGGGGTGGGGTTGTCCTCTCAGAGAGAGATAGAGACACTGAGGACAAAGTCACATTGGGACTGCTGGACAGGAATAGAATAGGGAGGGGGAAAGGCGTGTTGGGCAGGTTTAATAAGGGACTGACAGGCTGCAGTTCAATCAACCCCGGTCCGAGTAGCGTTCCAGGCCCCACTAAAGCCCACGAGCAAACTTTCACTCTAGAGTAAACTCACTGAACCTGTTTCCTCCCAGTCCCCCTCTAACACACTTTAAGGGCATGTGCTCAAAGGGGACTGCCTCAAAAACCGTAGGCTATGGACTCTGCCTTCTCTGTAACAGGCAAGACACTGCTTATGCTGTAAATCAAGTTTTCCACCGTGTAAACACTAGGCGTGGGAGGTGGGGAACTATGAACTTGTGTGCGAGTGGGTATCCCCTGCTTCCCCTCCCTAAGCTATCAAACTCAGGTGTAAATCAATAGATGAATGGGGAAGGCCCCCTCAAGTGGTCTCTTCAAAGACAAACAAGCGATAGGTTACCTCACCAGTGCCAGGGTCACCAGAAAAAGAGCATGGGAAGGGAGTGGGGGGCCAAGCTACCACCCAGGTTAAAGTTACTAGATTCAAGTAAGAGTCCAAATGACAGACAACCACCCCCACCATCATAATGATCCCTACTAGGCTTCAAGACACGCACACTCACTGACTTGCACCTGCAAATGCCAGCACAAACTTCTCACACATGCTCACTGGTAAAACAGCAGCATGCCCTTTGACTGGACCAAGTGCTCATGAGCTCTAATACATATTTGCAACATGACCGGAAAGTCATACTTGTAGGCGAGCATCTCATAATCCCGGAATCTCACTCCCACAAACACTCAGCTTGACTGACACATAAAACAGCACCTCTTCACACAGTCAGTATTTTGGTGACCAGTCAACACCAACTTGCTGCACTTCAGTTATGTCAAGGTTCGATACAATGAAGTTAGTCAGTCAGTCAGTCCATTCACAACAGCGTGTCACTCTGCTACCGGTACCAAAATAAATCTTGAACAGAGCTTTTCTCTCACCCCAAATTGAGAGGGAAAGAGAACTAGAGAGAGGGGTGTACAGGCCTACAACATGAAGCTATGGTATGGAGGGATGTAATGCACACTCAAATTGACATTTCAATATCTTGGTAAGAGAATGTATCACAACTGTGTATTCAGCAAAGCTTTTGACCAAATAAATGTGTCATTGTCACATGCAGTCAAATGCTCATAATGTGGTTCAGAATGCTAAATGGAAATCATCCATGCAACTTGGAAATACAGCATTTACTGAGAATCATCCATTTTAATGCTCCAAATGTATGAGGACATGCAAAACTGCAAGAAAGAATCATGACTCAGTAGCTTAGAGACAATGTCAAACTGCACCCAACCTTTCACCTAAAAACTAACGAGGGAATGATTTTTCTGGTTAGGGTTAACAAACATGATGGACGTGGATGAGGGATACATTCATTAAGATCAAAATACATCCAATTCTGATGGCGTACAAATCTTAACGACATATGCATTAACATGTAATAACTGTTTCACTTCGGTACAGTGGTAACAATAAGAGAATGAAGACAACATGGTAAGGACAGGGGAAAGTGAATCCATTTTGAACCGGCATTTCTACTTCAGCACCACAGTAAGGGCTTGCTCAAAATGCTACATGGAAATCAAGGGTGTAGGCACTGAGATTTATCCAGGGTATGACTTTGCGACAAAGGTTATTCAAAATGGAAAATATACTCCAACAAATGCACTATAACAGACTGCTTTTCATAGTCTTAGGTGGCAATTTCATCAGAAACTGCATGTCACTCCCAATTCACACACGTGTGAATGTATGAAGATCCAATGGTTGTAATGTCATCCTTCATACCGAAATCAAAACATATATAATTATGACATTCTTTAATGTATTGTTTTTTCTTGAATCACCATCCACAGCCTTCATCAGAGATTACAATACCCTTCCTCACTGTCTTGCTGTGAATTCTAAAATGCAGCGATGCAGTGGCTTTTGGGCATTCTCTTCAAAATATTTGCATTGGCTAGTTAAAGAAAACACTGCAGATAAAATTAGGCCGGAGTGATTTAGAATATGGCATCCATCATTTCTCAATTTTACCACGAGTAGGAACAGTGGCTGTGTGATGCATTGAAAAGGGAGGATATCCCAGTCATACATCAAATCGTAATAAGTCCATGATGAGGCATGCTCATCGACAGTTTACATGGCCAACACTGCCCATACTAATATTGAGACTACTGGGCAGGGTGACTTCTGATAATCCTACGTCATTCCTACATTGCAACTGAGAATGTGATTTCTAAAAGATGTTAAAGGATAGTCTGAACTAGCCTCGGATACATTGTAGCTGTCTATCGCAGTTTTACATCATGGCGAATCACAACCAACGTTGATGATCTACATTGCAAGGCATCACTACGGGGAAAATGTAGCTACTAGCTAAATTGTCCACAACGTGTACGAATCGATAAATAATGTTACAAGCCAAGTGAATGTCCTGTACAATTAACTAGCACCATTGTGATTGAAAATGGCATATTGATGCTGAGGTTGGAGGACATGGGAGGGTACAGAAGGTGCTGTTTGTATGGATGTCAGTTTATCATCATGGTCTTCTTCAAACACAACGACTGATGACAAAAACGGCATCTTCACAACAAATGGGTTAAAACCCATTGAGTGAATAAACCAAGCTTATCTCTTACCTCAGGCGGCGGTTCGTTTCCAGCTTCCCGGAGCAGCCATTATCAGCATTCCCTCTCTCCCTCCGTCCTAGCCTCCACCACAGGTACCGGGCAAAATAACAACCGGCAAACCAATTTCCCCCCCACCCCCAAACTGTCACCCCTCTGATGGGTGAGATATCCTAATAACGAGAGGGTAGTGTCGTTTTTGCAATAAATCCCCGTCAAAACTCGGGTCTTCAGTGAGGTTAGTCTCCAAAGCGCAGTCCAGCAAGAGCGCAGGATGAACTCGGAGGTTCGGCACCGTCCGCCCGGCGCAGTGCAAGCTAGCTAATTGAACAGTTCACAGGTAACATATGTGGTACCGCTTGGGGTATCATGGCAATGGCTAGGTTGTCATCCAAAATAGACCGTATCTCGCCGTTGATGGTTGATTCTTTCGTGGCCTCTATTTTCACTCAGGAAACCATGTAGCAAACTGGCACCGTTGGGTTTATCGTAGCTGCTGAGTCTGGGAGGCTAGCTAACGTTAGCTGGCTAACTAACTAGCTTTCACTGTAACAGTTAGACCTAATATCCAACTACGTGTTGCATGTTTTGGTGAACGGAAAGATGGAGGGGATGAGTGTTTAAATAAAAAAATTAACGATTAAAATAAATTTGGGGTATTTCCGGTGCACCGCTATAACTAGCGATGTGCATTCGCAAGGGACCCCCCCTCTCTGGCCGTTAATCTCGATCACACCAGACTGCACTAGCTATCGCTTAGATGAGGGTCTGCACGAAAAGCGCGCCCTCGACACGAAGCTCGTTCCCGCCTGTCTGAGCTGCATTCCCCCCACAAAATGGCCGCCAAAACAAACCTGCGACAGTCAAACTATATACTACCCTTGGTGTGAATTTAAACATCACATTGAAAGCCTGTTCATAATCTAACGCAGCGGTAATACATTTTTATACAAACTACCTCGGGATTTAAACTGGTTTTAAAGGGTAAGTTAGCTAAGGTAGTTACCAAGCCAACGTTGCCAGCTAGCCGCAACATAGCTAGCAAGCTCGTGCATGTTTCCTGAACAACAGCCAACCTTGACGTTATCACCAATACGGTTAGCACCGTAACAAGCTAAATGAGTACATTTAGATTCACGGACATGCCGTTACATATGCTCTTAATATTAAATTAGAAATAGCACCTAATTCAAACATGTGCTTAACTCGCATGACAGTAAAACGTTACCTAATTTTCTGAAGAACTATCGGCACCTAACTAGTTATCAGTTAATCATATCGCATCGGCTAACCGTCAAGCGTGTTCAAATTACCCGCCTCTTTCGCGCGTTGACGAAAACCATTGACCAATCTGTATGGTCATTCACTCACTCAAAATGGCGGCCGGGATGAAAATTGTGTTTTGTCGCACGAGCTGACAAGCGGCGTGTCGGTTCCGTTTAAGTACTACTATAGCAGTTAGAAACCGTCATTTGGTAACGGTGAATACAATTGATATTATTCAGAAGCGCGTTCGCATGAAGTTTACCCATATCAAACTACACTGAACAAAAATAAACGCTACATTCAATTTTAGTGAGTTAGTTGGGTTTAGGCCCACTCATTAGGGAGCCAGGCCCAGCTAATCAGAACATGTTTCCCCAACAAAGGGGCTTTATTACAGACAGATATGCTCCTCAGCTGATCCCGCAGGCGAGGAAGCCAAGTGTAGAGGTCCTGGGTACACGTGGTCTGCAGTTGTGAGACCATACTTGCTCAATTCTTTAAAACATTGAGGCAGATTATGGTAGAGAATGACCATTCAATACCCTGGCAACAGCTGGTGGACATTCCTGCAGTCAGCATGCCAATTGCACACTCCCTCAACTTGTGCTTAGATTTCTGTTCAGTATAGTTATGAGTGACCATTACTTATGTCATGACAACATATTGTTCCTCTGACCATGTCTTAAAAGCGCAGAACTAAATAAAATATACAATCACTTACTGTTTTAATAAAAAAGTCAAGGTACAAAATCACATTTAAGTCTAAGTGAAACATACATAGGTGTAAGCCAGTCTTGTTTTAACATCAAGGGGAAAATAATATTTGACTTCAATGATAAACTGAAACAGTTCTTTAAAAGCATTAGATTTCAAATGAACGTGAACAAACAAAAAACAAAGTTAAAATCAATATATCAGGCTTTCCCTCTGTACACTACTTTACATGGCACTACAGAGTTAATTAGCGACGTGAATTCCACCCCGACACCCTCCCCCCAGACCAAAAAACGTATGTACTTCTAAACCGTCCAAGCTCTGGAGACAGGAATACTAAAATGGTCAGTTTGGATATGGGTGTAAGCATGTGGGGGTCCAATCAGTGCCTTGCTAAATCCCAGTGCTGAGCACCCCCCATGGCAGAGGTGGATCCACAGAAAAAGTCACTATGCCACAGCTGCTAAGGGCCAGTTCACTTCTTATTCTTGGGAGCAGGTCTGTAGGAAGGAATATTTTATGAATTCATACTATAAAGACAAAATACATTCTACATGGTGGTCATGTCAGAATTCAGAATTATCAAAATGCAGACCATATACAAAAATCTGCATTTTAAATTTAGTGAGTTTTGTTTGTTGCTTCAATAGTGACTAGGGGCATGCAACTATAGTTTTCCATCACAGAAAATATATTAAAGCAACACACTCGGCACAAAATGGCTTAATTCATCAGACAACAGAAGTGCAATGCTATTTGGCTAGCAGTCACACAAGTAAATGTGCTTACAATGAAAAGGTATTTTTTGCTATGTTTATCATAGAAATAAGTTAGCCAGCTACATTTCCTGTTTTGCTTGACGTTTATCTTGCATTTTACCAGAGAAAGGTAGGTTACGCCAAGAAAAGTACCGGAGAAAAGTAGCTACACAGCCAGAACGCTGTCTGAATATGCCATCCCAAGTGGAAAAGTGCAACTGAAACAAAATTAGTCTGAGCAGAAAATTGCAATAAGCAGTATTTACAAAACGCAGCAAGATACTTGTTACGCGTTATTTCATTAACGTGACCCGTGTATATTTAGAAACAAGCATTTCCTCACCTGTAGATTCCTACTACGATGGCGTGATCTCTCTCATAAGGCTCTAATGTCAGCTGCTCCTGGGGCTTCATGTTTTCCGAGCCCATCTTCTTCACCTCCGCAGCAAACACAGCCTCCGGTGCTGCCGTTGAATCAATGCAGTTTGCCTGGAGGGAGACGAGACAAATGTACTTTAATCCCACTGCAACTGAGGCACCGGCCCCCAGTAACAGCAATCTAGGTTGCTCCTAAAATCAAAAGCTTTGCAGTTCAATGCAAAATGTTCAACATCTAATATCTTAGTTTGCCTGCTTAAGAAAAGTATTCCAGAAGATGGCACCACTAACTCTGAATTAACACCGTTTTTGAACAGTCTCAATGTTTTACCTTGATTGAGATGACAAAGTGACCTCCGTTCTTAAGGAAATTGTGAGCGTTGAGTGCAACAATTCTGGTCTGATCAGGCTGGGCCACATCAGCGAAGATGACATCTACCATGCCTGCACAAAGAGGGTACAGCCAGAGCTTGTAAAATATACATAAACTTCCACAGTATTTTCGCATCAGTGTATGATTTTGATGACTTACCAACAAGCATGCGGTATTTGTGTGGATGCCGGGCATCCTCAATGATGGGAATGATGTTGGTTCTCTTTTTGGCAACATTGAGCAGATCACGTCCTGACCTGTGAGAGAACTCCACAGCATACACAAGACCCTCCTGCAAAACAGAGGAAAAGTCTCATTACATGTACAGGGATGAAGGACCACACTTCATTGTGATAGAAGTTAATTGTTCTAAACAAGACCATTATCGAGTAGCCCAACTAAACCAATGACAGTTCTGATTATGTGGGGGAAAAAATATACTCACAGGTCCAACGATGTCTGACACATGGGACACTGTCGTCCCTGATGCGGCACCCAGGTACATGACCTTCGAGCCAGGTTTGATGTGGATCTGATCAACTCCTCCCAAGATGGCTGCTGCCAGCTTTGACCGGAAAGGGTTCCACGCTCTGTACTCAATCTTCGTTTCTCCTTCCTCGACATTCATCCTTTTTTCTCCATACACGGACTCCCCAATCACCATGTTCTTTGTCACCAGGGCATCTTCCTTACCACGGCAGATGAACACTCCTGAGGGCGGGAAAATGGAGACGTATGAAATTACAACACTCCAATATATTGGGAAGTTTACAGTTAAAAATAAACATTTTGCACAAGAGTGGGTGTGCTGCTGAACACAAACAATAGTGCAACTACAGGCCTCTGCTGGAGACAGCTTGTATTGCACAGCTCCAACTTTTCCACTCACCTTCATGTCTATGAGGCTCCACAGTGACTTTCCTGCCAGCCCCGAAGCCGCCACGTCCACCTCTACCCCTGGGGGTGCCACGGCCACCTCCACGGCCTCTGAAGCCACCCTCGCCGCTTGGAGACCTAAATCCACCTCCTGTAACAGGGAAATAACAAGTAATGTCCAGTTCGTGCACAAATTAACCACGTGCAGTAAACAACTTTCATCCATGGCAATTGCACGAAACTTGATGTGTTAAGTCGCATTAGGTTGTCTTGTGACCTCAAATATGTGATAATGCTCATCAGCCAGGTAAACTTACACAAGACGGAACAGGCATGTACCTATAACATGTCAAATAAAATCTAGCTGTTTGACTTACCACCACCTCTGCCTCTGAATCCTCCCCGTCCACCTCTATCTCCAAAACCCCCCCGTCCACCACCTCTGTCTCCAAAGCTCCCTCTTCCCCGGAAGCCTCCTCTGCCTCCTCGATCACCACCCCGGGGGCTGAATCCTTAAAGAATATGAAAACAAATTGAGATTAACCTTCAAATGTATGGCACATGACATGGCGCAAACAAACGAATGAGATGCTTCAGATTGATGGTACATGTTATAGTATAGATTACTTCTAGAATCATAGATGCCAACAACTAATGCATGGTGGAATTGATACCCTAATAGCGGTTCAAATGGCTACAAGGAACTTAGAAATGGAATAGGACATTCAATATTTTTGAATGTCTAAGAGTTAAGTTTGCCAGCAAACTAGAAGACTGCATTTGAGCGTGAGTGGTAAACCAAAGATAGTGGGTAAACAGCATGACACGGCCGTCAATGAATATAGATAATGCAATGGGCTAGTTAGTGACCTGGTTACCAATGCTAGCATGTTGCGAGCACATGTGCCAATAACGTTTGACCGATATTTGGCTAGGCACTCAAATCAAAATCACGCAAAATAACAAAAATAGGTGTGTTGTGTGCGAACAATAACTACATAGATTGCTTGAAAGCTAATTAGCTAACGTTAGAGCGTATGAACACGTGTTTAGTTTGTGCCATGCGGGCTGTACCATTGCGAAAAATGTGCATTAAATCACAGAAGCAGCAAAGACAGTCCAAACACTTTAATATTAATGATAAATAATGGAATTGAACACAAACACGTCGTACGCGTAACTGTATAGTTAGCTACATGCACCATTTACTTGTCCAAGTTGTGTGAGAGAAATCATGGCTAACGTTACTGCTCGCAACACCAGGCCGGAAGATGAAACTTCACAATAAAATTTGGCCTTCACAATAGTAAGACTTACGGGCATTTACATTATGTATCCCCGTCTACTCAATTGGTCAAATAAACTTACCTGGTGTCATAGTTGGTAAATTGCTGTGCTCTCAATCTAAAACAGCTCAAAATTGTTTTGCTCGGTCTTCTCTATCTTCCTCTTCTGAACACGCAGCACACACTACCTAGCAATGTGGCCATGCGTCATCAGACTCCTCCTTCCCATGATACACCACGGTCTGGACGCTCATCTTTTTCAAGGGTGTCAATAATTTCGGACTTTCTCGTCTTGAGCCCAAGACCACAGAGTTAAAAAAATATATATATACTGCATGCAGTCCTGACGGATCATAAAGTCATATGGCTGACTAAGAATGTGCAGTAATGATGATACGAAATACTCTATTGGGAACTGCTTAAATTTAAAATCTGCTCAGCCTGTACTACTTAAGGGAAACGGCTTGGTATAAGAAGATGTGAGGTAGCTGAGCTCTCTAAGAAGCTTGATCTTAATTAGAAAGCTAAATTGAATGATTTACAGAATCAACTAGATATATTTTATGAGGAAAAAGCTAGAGGAGCCTCTATAAGATCCAGAAAATAATGGCTTGAAAAGAACAACAGATACTTTCATTTGGAAAAGAGAAGAGGGAACTCAACACACTCCGGAAATGTAAGATTAATGGGGATAGAGTTATCAGACTTTACCACTAAATTAAGAGAATCTTTAATCCTTCGATAACAGTTTGAGTGACTAAGGATCTCCTTGATTTTATAGAGAATGTTAACTCAGTGAAAAATCCAATCGGTCTTGATGTCAAGATTTATCCATTATGGACATCCAATATGGGGTTGCTCAATTAAAAAATCTCCGGGTTGAGATGGATTAACCTCTGAATTTGACAAAACTTTCTCTGGCAAAATAGCACCATTTTTACTTGAACAATGAGGTTATAAACCTGCCTCTCTGAAGCAATGGGTTATTACTCTTATACCTAAACCACACAAGGATCTCTTAATTATTGGTGGCCAATCACACTCCTAGATAACGAATACAAAATTATAGCCTCAATCTTTGCGAAAAGGTTAAAATCGTGTTTGAATGATCTGATTGCTGAATGTCAATCAGGGTTTATGAAAGGGCCCCATATATCTAATAATCTGAGGCTGGTGTTAGATTTGGTTGAGTACTGTGATCTAGCGGATGACTTCCCTGTTGGATTGTCTGAAAGCATTTGATACCGTAAGTCACAATTTTATCTTTGATTATCTTAAGCATTAAGTTTGGTAATTTTTTTGTTGATGCTATTATAACTTTATAATGGTGGCAATAGCTGTATCAAACTGTCATGGAATATCATCAAGGTAAACCTTCAGGATTGGTGGGTCCCCTGCCGGACGGTTGAGCTAACGTAGGCTAATGCGATTAGCATGAGGTGTAAGTAACAAGAACATTTCCCAGAACAGACATATCTGATATTGGCAGAAAGCTTAAATTCTTGTTAATCTAACGGCACTGTCCAATTTACAGTAACAATTACAGTGAACAAATACCTTGCTATTGTTTGAGGAGAGTGCACTAAGGTTTTAACATTTACAAAGGAATACAAAGTTGTCCAATCTCACCTTTTTTGTTAGTATCTCAAACATTATGCTCTTTAGTTTATCAAAGTCAATTTGAAGGCATGACATTCTAGGCCAGAGATCAAGATATTCCCAACTGGCACATGACGCCTCACTTTTTTGGGAAAAAATGTGTCACAAACTAGATTAGCATTGGATATTGTGAAGCAGTTCTCTAAAATGTAAATAGTCCGGGTGGCCATTTGATTAGTTGTTCAGCAGTTTTGTGGCTTGGGGGAAGAAGCTGTTACGGAGCCTTTTGTCCTGGACTTAGCGCTCTGGTTCCACTTGCCGTGTGGTAGCAGAGAGAACAGTCTATGACTTGGGTGACTGGAGTCTGACAATTTTATTTGTCACATACACATGGTTAGCAGATGTTAATCCGAGTGTAGCGAAATGCTTGTGCTTCTAGTTCCGACAATTTTTTGTGCCTTTGTAACAGTTTAACTTTAGACCGTCCCCTCGCCCATACCCGGGCGCGGACCAGGGCCCACGGCTTTTGTGGAGCGATGGGTAACGATGCTTCGTGGGTGACTGTTGTTGATGTGTGCAGAGTGGCGTCACTTGCTCTGAGACCTTGAAGTAGTAGTTCCCCTTGCTCTGCAAGGGCCGCGGCTTTTGTGGGGCGATGGGTGACGATGCTTCAAGGGTGACTGTTGTTGATGTGTGCAGAGGGTCCCTGGTTCGCGCCCGGGTATGGGCGAGGGGACGGTCTAAAGTTATACTGTTACAAAGGCACAAAAAATTGTCGGAACTAGAAGCACAAGCATTTCGCTACACTCGGATTAACATCTGCTAACCATGTGTATGTGACAAATAAAATTGTCAGAACCACTACTTCAAGGTCTCAGAGCAAGTGACGTCACCGATTAAAACGCAATTTAGCACACACCACCGCTGACTAGCTAGCTGTTTCACATCCGTTACACTTTCCTCTGACACCACCTCGTATATAGGTGGATATCAGGAAGCTTGGCCCCAGTGATGTACTGGGCCGTACACACTACCCTCTGTAGCGCCTTATGGTCAGATGCCGAGCAGTTGCCATACCAGGCGGGGATGCAACCGGTCAGGATGCTCTCGATGGTGCAGCTGTAAAACCTTTTGTGGATCTGGGGACCCATGCAAAATCTTTTCAGTCTCCTGAGGTGGAAAAAGTGTTGCCGTGCCCTCTTCACAACTGTCTTGGTGTGTTTGGAGCATGATAGTTTGTTGGTGATGTGGACGCCAAGGAACTTTCAAATCAAATCAAATCAAATTTATTTATATAGCCCTTCGTACATCAGCTGATATCTCAAAGTGCTATACAGAAACCCAGCCTAAAACCCCAAACAGCAAACAATGCAGGTGTAGAAGCACGACCCGCTCCACTTCAGTCCCGTCGATATTAAAGGCGGCCTGTTTGGCCCTCCTTTTCCTATCGTCCACAATCAGCTCCTTTGTCTTGCTCACAGAGAGAGAGGTTGTTTGGTATTATATCTTTCTAAATGTGAGAGGTTTGTTCTGAAAGGAGCTGTCAATCCAGCAGATTAACATCTCTGAAAAATAAACTATAACCTACCTCAGTGTAATGATCACCAAAAATCTTAAGGCTGTGAATGATCTTAATATCAGGCAAAATGACGGGTCAAGGGGAGGCAGAGGTCAGTTATCCAGATCAGAGTCCATGAGGTACAGAAAGGTAGGCAGTCTCGGGTCAGGGCAGGCAGAGGTCAATAATCCAGAGTGGTGTGACAAGGTACAGAACAGCAGGCAAAATAGGGGAAAACGGGAACAAGAAAAAGACAGGCGCAAGGGGAAAAAACTGGTAGACATAAAGAACAAAACAAACTAGCAACAGAGAACACATGTATATATACACTGGGGGAAATGGAGAAGATGGGCGACCCCTGGAGAGGGGTGGAGAGGTGAAACAGATCAGAAACACTTCATTTGAATCCTGTAACTGAATCTATCAGAAATAAATTCTCCTCATGGTTAGGGAGGGATTTAAATCTTCGGGGGAGAGTGCTTCTACCCAAAGCTGAGGGGCTATCTTTTTCCCCAAATCCACCTTAGATAGGCTATTGTACAACTTCTTATGGAAAAGTGGGATAAAATCTTTACTTCAGAATAATGCATATTTTGGAACATCTATTGTAAGTGATATCCAGGTGAATAGCATAGGTTTACTAGATAAGAAATTCAGCAATCATTTATTAAGGGATATTTTCTACAGGAATTCTATTCCTTCTGCTATATTTTGTTGGGCTTCATTGTTTGATGTAAACTGGCGCCGCGCTTGGCTCACTCCACACAAATTGGTTTCAAATGAAATGGGTCTTCCGCATTTAACCCAACCCCTCCGAATCGACATCCATGACGCCCGGGAAACAGTGGGTTACCTGCCTTGCTCAGGGGCAGAACAACAGATTTTTACCTTGTCAGCTCGGGGATTCCATCCAGCAACCTTCCGATTACTGGCCAAGCGCTCTAACCACTAGGCTACCTGCGCCCCTCAAAAGGAAATCTTCTTTAAGATTGTCCATAGATTCTGCCTGTGTAATAACTTGATTTCTAAATACACTGCTCAAAAAAATAAAGGAACACTAAAATAACACATCCTAGATCTGAATGAATGAAATATTCTTATTAAATACTTTTTTCTTTACATAGTTGAATGTGCTGACAACAAAATCACACAAAAATTATCAATGGAAATCAAACGTATCAACCCATGGAGGTCTGGATTTGGAGTGACACTCAAAATTAAAGTGGAAAACCACACTACAGGCTGATTCAACTTTGATGTAATGTCCTTAAAACAAGTCAAAATGAGGCTCAGTAGTGTGTGTGGCCTCCACGTGCCTGTATAACCTCCCTACAACACCTGGGCATGCTCCTATTGAGATGGTCTCCTGAGGGATCTCCTCCCAGACCTGGACTAAAGCATCCGCCAACTCCTGGACAGTCTGTGGTGCAACGTGGCGTTGGTGGATGGAGCGAGACATGATGTCCCAGATGTGCTCAATTGAATTCAGGTCTGGGGAACGGGCGGGCCAGTCCATAGCATCAATGCCTTCCTCTTGCAGGAACTGCTGCAGGAACTGCTGACACACTCCACATGAGGTCTAGCATTGTCTTGCATTAGGAGGAACCCAGGGCCAACCGCACCAGCATATGTTCTCACAAGGGGTCTGAGGATCTCATCTCGGTACCTAATGGCAGTCAGGCTACCTCTTGCGAGAAACATGGAGGGCTGTGCGGCCCCCCAAAGAAATGCCACCCCACACCATGACTGACCCACCGCCAAACCGGTCATGCTGGAGGATGTTGCAGGCAGCAGAACGTTCTCCACGGCGTCTCCAGACTCTGTCACGTGCTCAGTGTGAACATGCTTTCATCTGTGAAGAGCACAGGGCGCCAGTGACGAATTTGCCAATCTTGGTGTTCTCTGGCAAATGCCAAACGTCCTGCATGGTGTTGGGCTGTAAGCACAACCCCCACCTGTGGACGTCGGGCCCTCATTACCACCCTCATGGAGTCAGTTTCTGACCGTTTGAGCAGACACATGCACATTTGTGGCCTGCTGGAGGTCATTTTGCAGGGCTCTGGCAGTGCTCCTCCTGCTCCTCCTTGTACAAAGGCGGAGGTAGCGGTCCTGCTGCTGGGTTGTTACCCTCCTACGGCCTCCTCCACGTCTCCTGATGTACTGGCCTGTCTCTTGGTAGCGCCTCCATGCTCTGGACACTACGCTGACAGACACAGCAAACCTTCTTGCCACATCTCGCATTGATGTGTCATCCTGGATGAGCTGCACTACCTGAGCCACTTGTGTGGGTTGTAGACTCCGTCTCATGCTACCACTAGAGTGAAAGCACCGCCAGCATTCAAAAGTGACCAAAACATCAGCAAGGAAGCATAGGAACTGAGAAGTGGTTACCACCTGCAGAACCACTCCTTTATTGAGGGTGTCTTGCTAATTGCCTATAATTTCCACCTGTTGTCTATTCCATTTGCACAACAGCATGTGAAATTTATTGTCAATCAGTGTTGCTTCCTAAGTGGACAGTTTGATTTCACAGAAGTGTGATTGACTTGGAGTTACATTGTGTTGTTTAAGTGTTCCCTTTATTTTTTTGAGCAGTGTATATACATGATGTTACCAGTGAATGCAGTTTTTGTGAACTAGAAACTGAATCTATTGAACACTTATTTTGTAATTGTTTACATAGTGAGGTGTTCTGGACTGATGTGAAACTATATCTTGGCAACAAAATGCATACAACCATTGAAATATCTAAGTTATTATTTTACAACACAGACCCCAGAGTTGAACGTCAGTATGTCATAAATCTCTTTATTTTACTAGGAACATTTTTCATACAAGAAAAATTGCCTTTTTCATTTTTAAAAATCTGATTTGCAAAACTATCCGGAATCATTCAAACGAATGCAAAACAAAATGTTGAAATAAATATATTCGCTACATGTCTATTCAATTTGGTAGATTTGTATTATTATCATTTATATTTTTTCCTTTTCCTTATTTCTTTGTGTAATCCCTCTGGCTCTTCTGTTTTTTTGTGTTTTGCATGTTACTGTTTAATAATAATAAAAAATGAATATATACAAATTTGAACCCCACTCTATAAGTGACATGTATTCATGGGTACCAAGAGAAGCCAAGCTTCCCCAAAAATTTGACCAAGAAAAAAAAACAAGAACACATAAAGTAATATATCTTTCGTCTCTCTGTGTTTCATAATTTTCCTTCAATTCGCAAGGGGCTGGCTGAATGTATCTCATTTGGGAAAGCATCTGAGTGAGCGAAACAGTGCCCCTCTGTCTCTCTACGTGTAGCCCACCTATCTGATGCTGTCTGGTCCAAACGAGTATGACATTGTTGCTGAATTAAATGCAAGGGAAACCAGCAAGCATTTGACCTCCCTTGATAAATAAAGTTGAACAAATTAGCTAATCAGTGTTGAGCCAAACTGTGAGCTCAACTGTGAATGGTCCTGGTGCACCTAAAAAAAGTGTCAAGGGAAGCCAGCTTGGATTTTGCTGTCACCTATCAAATCACATTTATTCATTTTTTATTTAACCAGGTAGGCTAGTTGAAAACAAGTTCTCATTTACAACTGCAACCTGGCCAAGATAAAGCAAAGCAGTGCGACAAAAACAACACAGAGTTACACATGGGATCAACAAATGTACAGTCAATAACACAATAGAAAAATCTATTTATAGTGTGTGCAAATGTAGAAGATTAGGGAGGTAAGGCAATAAATAGGCCATAGAGGTGAAATAATTACAATTTAGCATTAACACTGGAGTGATAGACGTGCAGATGATGATGTGCAAGTAGAGATACTGGGGTGCAATAGAGCAAAAAAGATAAATAACAATATGGGGATGAGGTAGTTGGGTGTGCTATTTACACATTGGCTGTGTACAGGTGCAATTCTCAGTTTGCTGCTCTGACAGCTGATGCTTAAAGTCGGAGAGGGAGATATAAGACTCCAGCTTCAGTGATTTTTGCAATTAGTTCCAGTCATTGACAGCAGAGAACTGGAAGGAAAGGCCTCGAAAGGAGGTGTTGGCTTTGGGGATGACCAGTGAGATATAACTGCTGGAGCACGTGCTACTGGGTGTTGCTATGGTGACCAGTGATCTGAGATAAGGCAGAGTTTTACCTAGCAAAGACTTATAGATGACCTGGATCCAGTGGGTTTGGCATTCAATATGTAGCGAGGACCAGCCAACGAGAGAATACAGGTCGCAGTGGTGGGTAGTATATGGAGCTTTGGTGACAAAACGGATGGCACTGTGAAGACTACATCCAGTTTGCTGAGTATAGTGTTGGAGGATATTTTGTAAATGACATCACCAAAGTCAAGGATCGGTAGGATAGTCAGTTTTACGAGGGTATGTTTGGCAACATGAGTGAAGGAGGCTTTGTTGCGAAATAGGAAGTCAATTCTAGATTTAATTTTGGATTGGAGATGCTTACTGTGAGTCTGGAAGGAGAGTTTACAGTCTAACCAGACACCTACGTATTTGTAGTTGTCCACATATTCCAAGTCAGAACCATCCAGAGTAGTGACGCTAGTCGGGCGGGTGCGGGTAGCAATCGGTTGAAGAGCATAACATTTAGTATTACTTGCATTTAATAGCAATTGAAGGCCACAGAAGGAGTGTTGTATGGCATTGAAGCTCGTTTGGAGGTTTGTTAACAGTGTCCAAAGAAGGGACAGATGTATACAGAAATGCATACAGTGCATTCGGAAAGTATTCAGACCTTTTGACTTTTTCCACATTTGGTTACGTTACAGCCTTATTCTAAAATTGACCAAATATTTTTTTCCCTCATCAATCTACACACAATACCCCATAATGACAAAGCAAAAACATGTTTTAGAAATACAGTAGAGCACAAACTCTACTGTGCTGTACTCTAGTGTGCTCTAGTTTGCTGTACTGTAATGTCCAAACTTGCGAAGCATAGATATCTATGATTGTTTCAGATTTGGTCTGGTCCGGACAAAACATATGTGGCCTTGTTTAGGGGCGGAACTCATTACAATAATATGCAAAAGTAGGATATTGCTTATTTCTACCTTTGTGTACCTATTCAGGATACATCCCCATGCAGGGGAAATATTAAGAAATATTTTTCTGCGTTTTATAAACACAAATCTAATATGCTTTTATTGTAATTTTTGCTCAGCATCAGACTAATTTGTTGCTTCAGTTGCACTTCTCCACTTGGATGAGAATTCATGAGGGCATTCTATCAGCTCTAACTGGTGTGTAGCAACTTTTTTCCAGTACTTTTCTCGGTGTAGCCTACTTTTCTACAGTAAAATGCTAGATTAACTTCAAACAAACATTCTAAGCTCATGTAAGCCAAATAGAGTTGGCTTCTGTTGTCATCTGATGAAAATTAAGCTATTTTCTGCAGAATGTGTTGCACTGATGTATTTTCTGTAAAGGAAAATGATAGCTGCATGCCCCTGATCTCTCTATTTGAAGCAAAAAAAAAACACTGACTTTCAATATAAAATGTAGGTGAAATGTTTTAAAACGCAGATTTTTTTAATGGTTTTTATTTTTTATAGATTTCTGAACTCTAACTTGACCCCTGCCATGAATAAAATGATATTCATATTTATAATTTTCTGAATATTACATGATGCAAATCCACTCAAAAACCAATATATATCTTTTTTTTAAACTCTGGTGTGATTTCATAGCTGACACCCCATTCTTAATGCAGACATCTTTGAATCTTTATTCTGCGTTTTTGGAAAACATGGTCGCATAAAAAACAAACAACATTTTTTAAAATTCTGTTACCAAACTTTGCATCTGCACAGTTCTTCCATTAAATGTGTTTTTGTGAAATTGTATTTTATTTCTTCAAAGTAGTTCTTGTGCATAGTTGTATGGTTTTTGTTTGGCATACATTTAAAGTGAAAAATCTGAGTCAAAGCGTAATTCCGTTACCGTGGAAATTCCCATCTACAAAAAAAGCTAATGTGTCTACAAAAAGCTAATGTGTAGGCTAAATACACTATTGCAGATTTGATTGAATTGAGCCACAACCTATTTACTTTGAAGGTTAACTTGGAATGCATTGCTGCTGTGGATGACTTGCCACTTGTGGAATGCACTGTATTGTATTAGTTAATGATAGGTTGGTGTATGAAGGACAGAATTGTAGCCTCTTATCCCGGCAGGTTCACATATTGCTCTTGTACTCTTACAGTGCATTCGGAAAGTATTCAGACCCCTTCACCTTTCCCAAATTTTGTTACGTCACAACCTTGTTTTAAAATGGATTACATAAAAATGTTCCTCATCAATCTACATACCCCATAATGACAAAACAAAACAGGTTTTATACATTTATTTTTAATTTCTTTATTTTTAATTATAAACCCCCCCGCCAAAAAAAAACAGATACCTTATTTACATAAGTTTTCAGACCCTTTGCTATGAGACTCAAAATTGAGCTCAGGTGCATCCTTTTTCCATTGATCATCCTTGAGATGTTTCCACAACTTCAATGGAGACCACCTGTGGTAAATTTAATTGATTTGGAAAGGCACACACCTGTCTATATAAGGTCCCACAGTTGACAGTGCATGTCAGAGCAAAAACCAAGCTATGAGGTTGATGGAATTGTCTGTAGAGGCTTGTGTCGAGGCACAGATCTGGGGAAGGGTATCAAAAACTTTCTGTAGCATTGAAGGTCCCCAAGAATACAGTGTCCTCCATCATTCTTATTGAAAGTAGTATGGAACCACAAAGACTCTTCCTAGATAGAGCTGGCCGCCCGGCCAAACTGAGCAATTGGGGGAGAAGGGCCTTGGTCAGGGAGGTGACCAAGAACCCAATGGTCACTCTGACAGAGCCCCAGAGTTCCTCTGTGGAAATGGGAGAACCTTCCAGAAGGACAACCATCTCTGCAGCACTCCACCAATCAGACCTTTATGGTAGTGGCCAGACGGAAGCCACTCCTAAGAAAAAGGCACATGACAGCCCGCTTGGAGTTTGCCAAAAGGCACCTAAAGGACTCCCAGACCATGAAAAACAAGATTATCTGATCTGATGAAACCAAGATTGAACTCTTTGTCCTGAATGCCAAGCGTCACTTCTGGAGGAAACCTGGCACCATTGCTACAGTGAAGAATGGTGGTGGCAGCATCATGCTGTTGGAAAGTTCTTCAGGGACTGGGAGACTAGTCAGGATTGAGGGAAAGATGAACGGAGCAAAGTACAGATAGATCCTTGATGAAAACCTGCTCCAGAGCGCTCAGGACCTCAGACTGGGGAGAAGGTTCACCTTTCAACAGGACAACGTGCCTAAGGACACAGCCAAGACAATGCAGGTGTGGCTTCGGGACAAGTTTCTGAATGTCCTTGAGTGCCCAGCCAGAGCCTGGACTTGAACCCGATTTAACATCTGTGGAGAGACCTGAAAATAGCTGTGCAGCGACGCTCCCCATCTAACCTGACAGAGCTTGAGAGGAACTGCAGAGAATGGGATTAACTCCCCAAATACAGGTGTACTAAGCTTGTAGTGTCAAACCCAAGACTTGAGGTGTAGTCGCTGCAAAAAGGTACTTCACAAAGTACTGAATAAAGGGTCTGAATACTTATGTAAATGTGATTTTTCTGTTATTTTGATACATTTGCAAAAATTTCTAAAAAGCTGTTTTTGCTTTGTCATTATAGGGTATTGTGTGTAGATTGATGAGGGGGAAAAAACGATTTAATCCATTTCAGAATAAGGCTGCAACATAATGTGGAAAAAGTCAAAGTGTCCGAATGCACTGTACAGAAAGAACTTGAATTGTTGCAGCTGTTTGTATTGTTGACATTCAGTGGCTAGCTAGCTACCTAAAATTGTCCCTTTCCAAAATTAGCCCCGGATAGAGATAGGGATTTGTATTTGTGGTTTTACTTAATTCTCCCTACTGGCCAATGATTATAACAGCGTTTCTGATTCAACCATTAATACATACTTTTTTGTGCCCCTGGCCTGAGAGGATGGAAGTTCAATATGTAGCTAGATGTAAAAGGCTAATGTTAACTAGCTAACGTTGCACATGAATGAAAGTTAGGCTAGCGGGCAAACATTTTAGCTCGGTAGTTTAGGACAACAAAAAATGAAAGCTTGCACTGTATGACGGAGAGAGAGACCGTTTGGTCAACATGAAAGAGAAGAGGATGGCGTTGGTGTTTCTCTACAAGTAGGGTCAACATGATTTTTATACTTGCACACATACCTACACACGCACACAGAAATCAGAACCATTGACAGCCAATTCATATGTAGCTTGTGTTGATTTGGATTAAATTGTTTTTGGTATCTTTTAGTTGTCACTTTATTAGACTAAGCAGAGGTGATTTGATGATTTTGAAATGTTTAAGTTTAAATGGTGCTGGTATAGTGGAGGCAGCTCCTGTTTTCTTTGTGACTTGCAGTAACCCTCTTTGGTTCTGAATCAATAGTTGTTTAGTGGTCCAAAAATGTTGAAAACATTAACTTGCATGACCATACTGTCTGTTACGTGCTTTGTGTACTTCACCGGGCAGAGGTTGCTCTCCGGTTTTGTAATAAAACAAATGTGTGGTTTAATTTATTCTGCCACTGTGCCTTCTTATTGTCTCTGCCTTTAGGCCTATATATACTGGTCACAAGGCATATGAATTCGCTGGTTATAGAGCAAACAATGCAATTATCACAACACATGTAATATGCCTTTTTTTGTGGGTCTTCCCCAGGGATTTTACCCACACCCCACTACTGATTTTATCCCAATGTAATGAAGGTTTGGAAATGGAATCCTGGAGAGGCCACAGATAGCCAGACTAGTAATTTGGGCTAAGGAACAGAAGTTGGGCTTTGGAGAAATGCCATCAGTGTATGCTCTGCAAGCAAAGAAAGCGTGGCAAGAGTGTGCGTGGTGAAAATATAGACAGGGTTATGTACAGCGAGGAAGAAGAAGAGCCGAGTGTAGTGGGAAGATGTGTGTTTATTAAGAATTGGTCCAAGTACAAACCCTATTTGACTGACTCTGATGGCTCAGAAATTGAACCTGAGGAGCGTGAGGATGAATTACCTGTGGTGGCAGGTGTGATGAAGACCTCAGAGTCTCGCCCCAATGGTCATCCAAATGATGATTCGGGCCCAGAAGGAGAGACATTTTTGGAGAAAGTGGATCCCTGCCTTTTGGCTGATAGTTGTCTCAGGCTGGGAAGAAAATAGGTTGGATACTGTTAAATTGGTGAAGGTAGCTCGAAGTGGACTTGTGATTATTTTCTGTATTTCTTCTATCCAGAGGGAGCATCACGTGACTAGGGACAAGATCTGTGACTTGCTTTGCTCTCTGGAGCAGTGCGCCTTTGAAAAGAGTGATTACTGGGGTGATGTTAAGTGTTGTGGAGCAACTGATATTGAAAATTCCCTGTGCCAGTGACACCTGCCGTTTTGTGTGACAATGTGATAATTTTAAATGATGTTTTTGTCAAATACTATAATTGTTTGAACTTCTTGCGGTCTTGCGACCATCCACTCAAATCATCCCGCGGCTGAATGTAGTTGATGACCCCTGCCATAGGGACTATGGTGACGACATACAAGATATCGAAAAGTTGTTCTCCATGGATATTCAATTGCATTTAGTGTCAATTCTAACGATCCAACAGAATTTTTTCTTTAAGATTATATGCATTTTTAGACACTACATGTAGGCCACTGGCTTCCGATTTAGCTCTGTGTGAAGGAGCCTATCCTTGGCTTTACCCTTCTGACTACAATGCATTAGAGTTATTGAATCGTTCTTTTGATTTAGCTGGGGAACTGATCAAAGTGTGAAACGCTCTACCTTAAACAACTGATCCTTGATTCTGATACGGTTTTGGAAACCTTGAACACTCAACTTATTTATCACCCCCCAAAAAAATGTACAAATGGACTGGAAAAGATACACTGGCTACTGTTCGATGTTTTACCACAGATTTCCACCAAGGTTTTTTGTGTAGCACAGCTTCAAGCCAAGGTTTTTTGTTCCCTCCCAAGTTACCATTTGTAGTTCAGGTCAATGTGCAACGCAACATACCTCTGTGGGATTCTGTGTTAAAACAGCAGACAGTAAGTGTATCTGTCACGCCTACTCCTGCTCCCTCCGGCTCTCAAAGGCGCATGTCTACTAACCACTGGTCCTGACAACCCACAATGTGCACACCTGGCAATCATTGCACACACCTGCTCCCCATCGTTAAGCACACCTGGACTTCATCACCACCCTGATTACGCTCATATAACCCTTACCAACCTCAGTCATCAGGCAGCATTGGTTCTGGTTTCATGTTTAGACCCTTCTCTTGATTTGTCGCACACCATGACCACCATCATTATTAAACTCACCATCTGCTTCCTGACTCCCAGCAGTCACATTAGAGTTCATAAATCTACATTTTCAAAACGCAGACCATCAATAAATCTGCATTCCTCGTGCAACTATAGTTCTCCTTCACAGAAAATGCGTTAGTGCAACACATTCGGCAGAAAATAACTTAATTTTCATCAGATGACAACAGAAATGAAATGCTATTTGGCTAGCAGCGACAAGTAAATTAACTTACAATTAAAAGGCAAGGTTTTTTTCGTTGCAAAAACGATGCATTATATTTATGTTAATCATAGAAAGAATGTAGCCAGCTACATTTCCTAATGTTCTGTTTGAAATTAATCTTGCATTTCACCAGAGGAAAGTAGGCTACAACGAGGAAATATACCAGAGGTACACGTTGGTGAATTCTCATCCGACTGGAGAAATGCAAGTCAATCACAGTATTTGTCTGGTGCCAAGCAGAAATTACAATAAGCATTGTAGCAAGATATTTCTTGCTGAAAAAAGGCAGAATTCTGCACTAATGTGACACCTGAAAACTATTTGTGTGCTATGAAAGTATAGTTTCAGAAGTTTCCAAATGCATATTGCATGCAAGGATTACGAGGGCGTGTGGTATATGGCAAAAATACCATGGCTAAGGGCTGTTTTTCTGCATGACACAATGCGGAGTGCCTGGATACAGCCCTTTGGTAAAACACCACAAACCCCAGAGGTGCCTTATTGCTATTATAAACTGGTTACCAACGTAATTAGAGCAGTAAAAATAAATATTTGGTCATACCCGTGGTATACCACAGCTGTCTGTAATGGGTGCATGTCAGTGGAAGGGAAGTCAGGCGCAGGAAAACGAACTTGGTATAAACGGAGTCGTTTAATAAGTGCTCATAAAATATATATATATATATATATATATATATATATATATATATATGTGTGTGTAGGTACAAAACCCGTCGCACACCGACACAATGACTTGCATATATACAATTTAAACAATCTCCGACAAGGACATGAGGGGAAACAGAGGGTTAAATACACAACATGTAATTGATGGGATTGGAACCAGGTGTGAAGGAAGGCAAGACAAAACCAATGGAAACTGAAAAACGATGTGATGACTAGAAGGTCTGGGGACGTCGGGGACCGCCCGAACAAGGAAAGGGACCGACTTCGGCGGAAGTCGTGACACTGCAGACCGTGGTATACCACAGGGATCGAATCACTTAGTTTATAATAAAGGTTATACAACAGGTGGGTCTAATACTGAATGCTGATTGGTTAAAACCTCATTCCAGCCGGTGTCTATTCCACAAATACCACCAACTAAATCTATGACTTTAAAATGGCTATTTACTCCGTTCCTCTCTCTAACTGCACAATCCACTGTCTCGTCAACCCAGCCAGGCAATTTATAAACTCTCCACTATAAAAAGCATCTAGACATTATCTCACATTTCTTTTAGATTAACATTTAGTTTTCAACAGCAGAGATTTGTATTAACATTGCTGTCTGACATTTGCAACATTGTTTCAATATTCCCATTGATGTAGCACAGTAATGAACGTGTTGGGATGAGACAGACAGGCAGGCAGCTTTTCTCAGCCAGTCGAAATCATGAATCAGCATAATGTTTTATGGATGTATACAAATAAATATCAATAGAAAACAGGTCAAACAAACTGAAGTGCAGCTCGGTTGCAGTCTGTCCAGCTTCAGTTTGAAGAGATTGTGTTAGCTGTGTTGTTGGCTAGTTCCTCTGAACAACAGTGTCCTGATGAGAGAGCACATTTTCTATGTCAGGTGAAATCGCACACCATTAGCTCAATTGTTATGGATGTATCCAAATAAATGGCATTATCATGGCTGTGGTGGTCTACGCCACTCGGCTTTGCCTCGTACACATTGACCGCAATGTGGTCAATGGTTCAAATGAGAACCCAAGAGGGCTGGGTATGGTCCCTTGGGTTTTCTAGAGCTATCTCTGCCCTGGAGTACATGACAACAATTTGTATAACATGTAGTATGCCTGTCACCTTAGCGATCACATGTAGGACTTTGATTGTGTATGATTTGCTTTATGTATAATTTGATTTCTATGTGATTTGACGGTATTATGTAATTTTGCTTTCAGTGGCAGTGCAGTATTCCTTGTTTACAATTAGAATGGGTGCAGTTTTAAGGGACCCCTGCTGCTTCATTATGATAAACACACCTTTCACCATAATTGACAATATCACAATTTGCTTGTGTTTGGGGGTTTTACGCCTTGTCTGATGATTAATGACTGACATATATGATTACATAACAATTTAGACTGATTATTCCTTCCCTTCATATTTTTCTTATCAGGCTTGGAAGAAGTTGGAGAGAGACCCGAGAGGACCAGGTTGTGCTTGTCATGACGTTCTACAGCCAGTAGAGGGAAATCCTCACCAAGGTAAGACTCAATATGGCAGAACTTCCTCTAAACACCTATCAACCTCTAAAAATCTATCTGTGTCGATATGTAAAATGAAAAAATAAACAAAAAAGGCTTCAATCATTTCAATTTCCATGATAAGCGCTCAATTATTTATTAGGTTGTTGGCAATGCCCACTAATAGCAAACATTTCCAAAATGCCTTGAACAGAACCATTTGTGAAGCCAACAAAATGGTGCAAGAAATCCAAACCATAACTTTTAACAATTCATTCAAAGGCAAAGGCCTTTCATACTTAGTGATTTAAGATTTGAATATAAGGTCAATATTCATTCACGAAAATGTACACATGTAAGCAAAACGTGTGTATCAAAATACTTGAAATGGATGGGCATTTGGCCAGGTCTCCTTTAATTCATCCTCTTTCACATTCATTCTTACACACATTGCTCTAGTCTAGTACAAAGTATTCAATCATTTACATACCATTACATGAAACTTTTAAAATCCTATTCACCCAGTTATCCAAGTTGTTTTAGATCAGAATATTGGCACTAAATGCTGTATTAAAGAAATTATGAGTCAGAGTGAAGACTTACTTTTGGTCCCACTAATAGCAGTCAAAAACTATAGGATATCAGAGTTTATGTTCGACACTTCATCAGTTGATGAAGTTTGATATCAAAGCCATTTGAGACATTGAGTCACTTGCACAAGTACTTCTTGCACAAGTACTTCATGATGTTGAGGTTTTGAAATCTTGCCTCTTGTAGCCTCTGTTCCATGTATGAGCTTGTTTTAAACCAGTGAGCAGCATCATCCGATGACACGGTCTGTGTTTTCACCAATGCACACTCATTCATGCCCATCATCCATCCTGTTAGCATCCCCACTGCTAACGTTATCCCCCTCTCCATGCCCTATCGCCTCCACCTCTTCCTCCCCACTGTCTTCCTCCTTCTCTGGATGTGGTGGGGGCGGCTCCAGGACTGGAGGTGGGGACTGGGGAGGTAGGGGGATAGCCTCTCCCTTCTTGGCCAGCTCGACTAGCTCTCGGGCAGAGGAGGTGGGGGTCGGGGTAGGGTAGGTGTGGTGGAAGGATTCATAGTCCACCTCGTAGAAGCCCTCCTCTAGGGAGAGCACAGGGGTGAAGCGCTCCCCCCACATGACCTCTGAGTCTAGGTAGGAGCTGCGCGCCTGGCATGTCATTCCTGGCGGGAGAGAGAAGGGGGAGGGAGACAGACATTACTGACATGAAATAGAGGATAGGAACTTTAAATGACTGTGTGATTGGGTATGATCTAATTGTTTATTTTTAAAGCCCTTGTCATGGAACTATACTAAGACCTGGACTCAAGCTGCGTCGTTGTGATTTGTGGATCTAATTAAGATTCACTATGCTTTGTCTCCTCTACTTTAAATGAGCTGTACTCCTTTCATTGAACAAACATTTTTGGAAATAGGCTGAAGAGTGGTTCTAATACAGAGATGTGCATCTTCTCTTTCAATCACACACATGTTTGATGTGTACACACATCAAACACACAGATGCAGAAACACATACAGATAGATAGATAAACACACACAAACACACACACACGCACACACACACACACAAACACACACAAACACACACACACCTTTCTGAATATATATATGTGGATTGCCTATAAAAAGCTTATGAGGATTTTCATCCGATGCTCAAGTGAACCTTGAAGAGCCACATCAATTACAGTACATATTATCCACAGGAATTCTGAAACAAACCAACTGACTATGCACAGCCAGCACCAGGGGTATATCAAAGCAGACAGACCAATGTACAAACACACACACACACACACTAAGAGAAGTAAGGGGTTCCGGGTTGGATGACTCACAACCTTGTGATGTGTCAACAGTTCTTTTTTTCAGCAGCCATAATGTAAATATATACAGTGGGGCAAAAAAGTATTTAGTCAGCCACCAATTGTGCAAGTTCTCCCACTTAAAAAGATGAGAGAGGCCTGTAATTTTCATCATAGGTCAACTTCAACTATGACAGACAAAATGAGAAAAAAAATTCCAGAAAATTACATTGTAGGATTTTTAATGAATTTATTTGCAAATTATGGTGGAGAATAAGTATTTGGTCACCTACAAACAAGCAAGATTTCTGGCTCTCACAGACCTGTAACTTCTTCTTTAAGAGGCTCCTCTGTCCTCCACTCGTTACCTGTATTAATGGCACCTGTTTGAACTTGTTATCCGTATAAAAGACACCTGTCCACAACCTCAAACAGTCACACTCCAAACTCCACTATGGCCAAGACCAAAGAGCTGTCAAAGGACACCAGAAACAAAATTGTAGACCTGCACCAGGCTGGGAAGACTGAATCTGCAATAGGTAAGCAGCTTGGTTTGAAGAAATCAACTGTGGGAGCAATTATTAGGAAATGGAAGACATACAAGACCACTGATAATCTCTCTCGATCTGTGGCTCCACGCAAGATCTCACCACGTGGGGTCAAAATGATCACAAGAACGGTGAGCAAAAATCCCAGAACCACACGGGGGGACCTAGTGAATGACCTGCAGAGAGCTGGGACCAAAGTAACAAAGCCTACCATCAGTAACACACTACGTCGCCAGGGACTCAAATTCTGCAGTGCCAGACGTGTCCCCCTGCTTAAGCCAGTACATGTGCAGGCCCGTCTGAAGTTTGCTAGAGAGCATTTGGATGATCCAGAAGAAGATTGGGAGAATGTCATATGGTCAGATGAAACCAAAATATAACTTTTTGGTAAAAACTCAACTCATTGTGTTTGGAGGACAAGGAATGCTCAGTTGCATCCAAAGAACACCATACCTACTGTGAAGCATGGGGGTGGAAACATCATTCTTTGGGGCTGTTTTTCTGCAAAGGAACAAGGACGACTGATCCATGTAAAGGAAAGAATGAATCGGGCCATGTATCGTGAGAATTTGAGTGAAAACCTCCTTCCATCACCAAGGGCATTGAAGATGAAATGTGGCTAGGTCTTTCAGCATGACAATGATCCCAAACACACCGCCCGGGCAACAAAGGAGTGGCTTCGTAAGAAGCATTTCAAGGTCCTGGAGTGGCCTAGCCAGTCTCCAGATCTCAACCCCATAGAAAATCTTTGGAGGGAGTTGAAAGTCTGTGTTGCCCAGCAACAGCCCCAAAACATCACTGCTCTAGAGGAGATCTGCATGGAGGAATGGACCAAAATACCAGCAACAGTGTGTGGAAACCTTGTGAAGACTTACAGAAAACATTTGACCTCTGTCATTGCCAACAAAGGGTATATAACAAAGTATTGAGATAAACTTTTGTTATTGACCAAATACTTATTTTCCACCATAATTTACAAATAAATTCATTAAAAATCCTACAATGTGATTTTCTGGATTTTCTTTCTCATTTTGTCTGTCATAGTTGAAGTGTACCTATGATGAAAATTACAGGCCTCTCTCATCTTTTTAAGTGGGAGAACTTGCACAATTGGTGGCTGACTAAATACTTTTTTGCCCCACTGTATATCTTAATTTGCATTTCACCTGCAGCAAATGTATTAAATTATAATGATATAGCTGTAATTCTTTGAATGTAAACAGCAAGCTAAATGAATAAAAAAAATACTGGCAATTCAATGGTATCATGTATACAGTGGGATACCTACATACTGTGCCTGATGATGATATTTAATATACAATTAACATACCAATTAGCCTACGTATTTTCATGAAGCATTTAGAAAAACGAAACAAAGCCTTTGAGCATCGTGTGAATAAGAGATAAAAGCAGCTGTCACCCCTTCTGCCGCCCCGGCGTTCGACGTCGCCAGTCTACTAACCACCGGTCCTGGCAACCCACATTATGCACACCTGACAACCATCATTACGCACACCTGCTCCCCATCGTTACGTACAACTGGACTTCAGTACTTTGATTACTTCCCTTTTATTTAGCCCTCAGTCTTCAGGCAGTCTTGGTTTTCATGCCCAGTACGCTACTCTTGTTTTGTATATCGTCATGTTCTTCCTTATTAAACTCACCAACTGCACTTGTTTCCTGACTCCCTGCTCCCATTCTTTAAGCACCTGAGAGATTAAAAGCTCTTGAATCTAGGGGGCACTATTTTCATTTTTGGAAAAATAACATTCCCAAAGTAAACAGGCTATTTTGTTAGGACAAGATGCTAGAATATGCATATAATTGACAGCTTAGGATAGAAAACACTCTAAAGTTTCCAAAACTGTAAAAATACTGTCTGTGAGTATAACAGAACTGATATTGCAGGCGAAAGCCTGAGAAAAATCCAATCAGGAAGTGACTCTTATTTAGAAACCTCTGCGTTCCTATGCGTCCCTATTGAGCAGTGAATGAGATATCAACCAGATTCCTTTTTCTATGGCTTCCCTACTGTGTCTAGTGTCACAATACATAGTTTCAGGCTTTTATTTTGCAAAATGAGCCTGAACGTCAACATTGCGTCAGTGGTCAGCTGGAGTCTCTCAGAGTGTTTTGTGCATAAGGAACACATGCGGCCATTGTTTCTCTCTTTCCTACTAAGAAGCCATCTGTCCCGGTTGATATATTATCGAATAGATATTTGAAAAACACATTGAGGATTGATTATAAACAACGTTTGCCATGTTTCAGTCGATATTATGGAGCTAATTTGGAATATTTTTCGGTGTTGTCGTGACCGCAATTTCCGGTCGAATTCTCAGCCAAACGTGAAGAACTAACAGAGTTATTTCGGCTACAAAAATAATATTTTTGGAAAAAAAGGAACATTTGCTATCTAACTGGGAGTCTTGTGAGTGAAAACATCCGAGGCTCATCAAAGGTAAACGATTTAATTTGATTGCTTTTCTGATTTTCGTGACCAGGTTGCCTGCTGCTAGCTAGGCATAATGCTATGCTAGGCTATCAATAAACTTACACAAATGCTTGTCTTGCTTAGGCTGTAAAGCATATTTTCAAAATCTGAGATGACAGGGTGATTAAGAAAAGGCTAAGCTGTATTTCAATATATTTCACTTGTGATTTCATGAATATGAATATTTTCTAGTAATATTTATGTCTGTTGCGTTATGCTAATTAGTGTCAGTTGATGATTATGCTCCCAGATCCGGGATGGGTAGTTACAAGATTAACAGCAAACCAGTAAACTCTTTCCTACTTCAGGCAAATCCCACTTCAAGGCCTGATTGGGTTTGATCCCCGAGGGAAAAGAGCAATACGACAAACTGTTGTCGATATATTAAAAAAATTCAATAAAGCATCAGCTTTTAGCTTGTCCTTTGACTAAACCGTCAATATTGACATGGGATACTGAGGAAAAAACAGGCCTTGCTGTGCGATGGATCAAACATTCTCCCTCTGTTAAATCAAAGTCTATATATTGAGTAGAATATCAAAACCAAATCTGAAGCAATAACACCCACATGGTCTGCATCCTCATAAACAAAATCGAAACTAAATTGCCTGCAGTATTATTTTAGTTATTTAACCTTTATTTAACCAGGAAGGGCTCATTGAGATTAAAATCTCCTTTTCAAGAGCGCCCTGGCCAAGATAGGCAGCACTAAATCATTACAAAAAAATTACAGACAGACAACATGAAAAACTACAAGTAATCTAGTAAAAACCATTGAATTCACAAAAGTATAAAACAGCAAATTAAAAACATTGACAGCTCAGGGAATCAGCCTCAAAATCCTTCATCGGTGATTTAAAAACACCAATCGGGACAAGTTCTTCCAGTCTAAAAGTATTTTGTAAGGTGTTCCAAGACGATGGCGCAGAGTACATAAAAGCCCTTTTACCAAATTCAGTTCAGACATTTGGAACAGTTAGCAGGATAAAGTCCAGCGAACGAAGAGAGTACCCACCACATTTCTGAACAATAAAAATCCACAAATAAAAAGATAGTAAACCCAAAATGGCTTTGTAAATAAAAGTATACCAGTGACTGAGCCTACGAGTGACTAGAGAAGGCCAGCCAACCCTGCTATACAAAGTGCAGTGGTGCGTAAGGGTTTTGCAGTTTAAAATAAATCTCAAAGTGCCATGGTAATAAAGAGTGTCAATTGATCTCAAACACTGAGCAGAAGCATTCATATATAAAATATCCCCATAGTCTAGTAAAGGCATAAATGTAGCTGATACTAGCCTCCTTCTGGCTTCAAAAGAAAAACAGGCCTTATTCCTAAAATATAATCCCAATTTCAGCTTCAATTTTTTTGTAAATTGTTGAATATGCAATTTAAAAGAGAGGCCGTCATCAATTAAAATTCCAAGATATTTGAGGTTACAACCTCAATCTCCTTGACCTGACAGGTAGTAATAGGTGAAAGGTTCAGAGGTCTATTTCTTGCTTTAGAAAACACCATTAGTTTAGTTTTGTCAGTATTGAGGATAAGCTTCAATTGACACAAGGTATGTTGAACAGTATAAAAAGCAGTATGTCTTTGAGCAGTAGTTCAGTTCACTGCCACCGCCCACTCCTGGACCGAGAATCATTGACAGTGGGTGGGATGGGAAAAGGGAATTGGGTCATTCCATGAAGAGTGCCTTTTGCGTCCCTTTGATATTTTAAGTAGAAATTGTGCATCAATATTGAATTTTAAAAGCATGTTATATTAAATGAAGTGCCCTTTAATATAGACCATATGGATAATTCAATTAATCCACATTTTAAAATGAGTAAAGGCTTGCTAATGTGCCAAAATCCAAAATCTGTCAACCCTGTCACTTCTAGGAAGATTTTAACCCACTTATCCCCAAAATGTCTCCAAGTTTCATCGTCATTATAAAGCCCTAGTCATTTCTGAAGATGATTATTTATTTCATATGATTAGTGATTCATTTACATCTGTCCTGCATTTTAAGGTCAACCCTGTTACGTGAACTGAACTCTCATTTTAATATGGTGAAACTATTCCCTTTTAAACAGAAACATTGAACATCTAATAGTCAAATCCTAGAGTAAAAGCAGGTGAGCTGGTTCTAATCTTCTTAGCCACTTTCTGGTGTTTTGTGGTGGAAAACTAAAAGGGTCGATCATAACACGTCAACCCTGTTACCCATAGATAGGCAGGCTAGAAATGTTTTCACAAAACCATTTTTTTGTATAGCTTGCATTCAATTGCCACTCCCTGTTGCACACAACAAGCTTCATTCCCCCTGTCACAGGGGGATTTATGGCTGATTTAAGAAGAAATCATCAACCTGTCACGTTGGTATAAAGAGATTCAGGAGACAGACGCAGGAATGTGTAATAGGGTTTTTTATTTTACCCAAATTAC
Source organism: Oncorhynchus tshawytscha (assembly GCF_018296145.1). Lineage (NCBI taxonomy): Eukaryota > Metazoa > Chordata > Actinopteri > Salmoniformes > Salmonidae > Oncorhynchus > Oncorhynchus tshawytscha. Next base: position 10,482,887 of record NC_056431.1, on the reverse strand, counting down.
GGCGTGCCGTGTAAAGGCACGGGGACGAAGACCAAACAAACACGTCACAAAACACAGGGTAGAAACTCAAAACAAAAGAGCGAGGAGTACCTCGAATAAATAGCACACTCAAACAATGATTTAACACACGGGACGAGACCTGTAATCATCTGTGCAATCCACAAGGGCACGAAAGCCCAAAACACACAGCACAGGTACTCACACGCAACAACGGACATGGTAACAATAATCAACCCCACCATGGTGAACAAAGGGCACATACAGTATATACAAATACAATCAGTGGGAATAGGGACCAGGTGTGCGCAATGAAAGTTCCAGAGGGATCCGTGACAACCCTGTTACGTTCAACTCTGTTACTTTATTTTGCACTTAATAGGCACTTACTATAGTGTATATATATATATTTCTTTATCCCCTTGAGATGGGAAAACAAGTTTTTATTCAATTGAAAATGTGCTCTTTATGACAGAATCAGGTTAAATCAAACATTTCTTTTGACCAAGTTACACTTCACAAAGGGCACCAAATTGGTAGAACGACCCAATTCAATCACCATTCCAACCTGAATTCCCTCAACGTCTTCTACTCGTTTAATTTCCCAGAGGCTGTACTATTGACAGGTCTGGGATTCTCTCACAAACACACAGACGGGCTTCCATGGAGTCCCTCCTGCTTCGCACAGCTGCCAGAAGACCCTAATAGAGGATATTAGCATACAGGACAATGCTGTGGCCATTTAGGACAGTGTAGTGGCAGTAATGGTCAAGTGCATTCACAGCCAACGTTAATTGGTGATACCCTGCAAGTCTCGAGTGATTCCTGACGACTGCATCCTCTTTATCCCACCAAGTGAATGAAGGCTTATAAACAGGGTCACACAAACCTGCATTAGATTCTCATATTATATATGTTAAAGTACCTGTAATTATAGTGTTATTAATGTTATGTTAATAATCATTTTCTACATCATTATAATTACAATAAAAATCTCTACAGGTAGAAGTTTGTCGGCACAGATCTAGGATCAGCTTACCCTCCACCAGAATGAATCTTCATCATTAGGCAGGAAATGCAAATCTGACCTTAAATTAGAAGAACCCACCTGTGGCTTCCACCATGCCCTCCAGGATGACCACTACCTCAAACTCCTCTCTCTCCAGCTGTTCCTGTGAGATTTCCCAGAAGGGACTGCCCTCGTTGAACTCGTGACAGATGATGAGTGGCGACACCAGGAAGAGCCTGTCGTCCCCCGTATCGAAGCCCACATTGATATCCGTCTGATTGAGAGGGATAAACTCCCCTTCCTTGGTCTGCTTGGAGTGGATCAGCTTGGCCCGGATGGAGGCCTCCACAATGTGTGAGTTCCTCAGGTCTCCTACCCTGAACATCAGACACAGCTTGCTGTCCCTCACAGAGATCACCGCCTTGTGGGAGAACATGAGCGTCTCGGCTCGCTGCTTGGGCTGGGAGATCTTGACGAACATGCATCCCACCATGAAGGCATTGACGATGGAGCCCAGGATGGCCTGAACTAAAAGCAGGAGAATCCCCTCTGGGCATTTATCAGTGATGACCCGGTAGCCGTAGCCGATGGTGGTCTCCGTCTCGATGGAGAAGAGAAAGGCGGAGACAAAGCCGTTGAGGTTGTTGACGCAGGGGATCCAGTCTCCATCGTCGGTGTGGTCCAGGTCTCCACGGATGTAGGCGATGAGCCACCAGATGAGACCGAAGAACACCCAGGTGGTTGTGTAGACCAGGGTGAAAACCAGCAGGTTAAAGCGCCACTTCAGGTCCACCAGGGTAGTGAAGATGTCTGTCATGTAGCGGTATTTCTCGCGCACGTTGCCGTGATGCACGTTGCACTTGCCGTCCTTCTCCACGTAGCGCTGGCGCCGTTTTCTCAGGGTACCTCCTGAACGGTTGGAACCTTTACAGCCCCCACCTTGCCTGCCGCCCACCACCATGGTCCGGTCTGTGGGCACCTGTGTGTTGTTCGTGTGAAAGAAAGGAAGGAAGAAAGAAAGAAAGAAAGAAAGAAGAGGGTTAATGACTGTGTGATTTAACAAAGTAAGTTATTGCTAAATTGATCACTTCCATCAAAACTTCCGTCACCTTGTTTTTGGTAGTATCCCATCTTGGTTTTGACAGCTTTTGGTCCTGTTTCTCCACATCCTGTCCAAAACGCCCTTTGAAGCAATTCATGGCCTCGAAGCGTTGGGCCACAGTCGCTGTTTCTGGCCCCAAACAGTACGCTTTCTAGCTGGAAAACATAAAAGCATATTTTACATGAAAGATTATTCAAATTCCACTGTGTAGCGGACTAGCGACAAACCTGTGACATTTCACGTCAAACTGAAATGAGGTGTGGTGGTTTTTTAGTAACACCAGAAATCCATCATAAAATATAAAAGAGCCAACGCAAGCTTTTATGAACAGCTCTCCATATCAACTCATTATTGCTGTTCACCTCTGTCAGCCTGGACAGGCGAGGTTCAGAGACATGGTTCATTTCTGCCATTGATCGGCAACAGCAGACACCCTCAAGCCAAACAGAGAACACGCCAGTAATTCATTATGCTCAGAACCACTTCACAGTTTTAAATCCCATCTTCCCACATACACACTGGGGCTCAAACACTGGCACGCACACACACATACACACACACCACATGACCCTCTCTTTTTCACAGCTAACTATGTGACTCCTGGCTCACTGTAGAAAGGATCAAGTGAAACCCTTTTAAGTGAATCTGCCTCATTATGCCTTTTGTCATCCTCCCAAATCGCTCCAGTCAATCCAGATCTATCCACCACCGCAAGTGTGACTTGCAAGATTCTAAAGATGAGAACGACTGAACTTCAGATGGGTTGTAGCCTACTGGAGATGTAGATTGCATGATCAGCAACCTAAGACTTATCTCAATTAGTTGCACTGCGACTTGCAATGTCTGCCACCAGCAAAACAAAACAACTCAGCTTCCTCATTTGTCGTTATGTAGATTTGAGGGAGTATAACAGATGTAATGTGAGAAGGAGTGAGCTTCAGGGTTACTCAGATAGTCCAAGGATACTGCTTTATGGCCATGTGCTCCTTTGTATTGACAGGAGTTCAAAGCTCCTAGTTCCAGTCTCCTGTGGTCAGTGTGGGGGGGCAGGGGAGGGGACAGGGCAGAAAGCCACACTCTCTCTCCCTCAGCAACACTCTCACAATCTCACTGACCTCATGTCAGCTCGTTGCACTGCTGTTGTTATAAAGGTCTACAAGCAGCGTTTAAGATAAACTAATGACAAGAGTGAGTATGCGTGTCCGTGTGTGTACGTATGTGTGTACCAGTGTAGGCTCCTCAGAGGAGGAAGGGGAGGACCATCTTACTCAGTGAATTTCAGAAAAATGTAAAATAATGAAACATTAAAAAAGGTATCCTTTTAGACAAAACTAAATATATTCACGTCACCAAATACCTGATTAAAACACACTATTTTGCAATGAAGGGCTACAGTTTTCTCAACAACACACTTTAGGCTATTACTATGTTGTAGCCAGAGGACAGCTATTCCCCATCTTCCTCTGGCAACATTGACTTCAATACAAAACCTAGGAGGCTCGAAGGCCTCACCCCCCTTCCATAGACCTACATGGTAATTATGACCACTTCCGGAGGACATCCTCCAACCAATCAAAACTTTTGCAATATGAACAGACATGTTGTCCATCAAATCATAGGATTAGGATCAGAGAACAAACCTAGTGTGTTGTATCGGGGTTGTGCCACAGAGCATTATGGGGGTTCTATGTGTTGAGAATCTTGGTGAGTTGGTGACATATTGGATAGAGATTGACAGTGAAGAGTAATAGTTGAGCATTTTTAGGATATTATTCCATTCAAATTCGTTTTTTCAAACTACAGGAGATAGAGGAGGTAGATCATATGTTGTTTTCTTGGTTTTAGAACTTTATTTTTGTGTGGAGTTAGTGCAATTTATTTCAATTTGCCTTGCTAACTTTAGTAGCAAGTACTAACATCGCTCCCGAGTGGTGCAGTGGTCTAAGGCATCTCAGTGCTAGAGGTGTCACTACAGACCCTGGTTCGATACTGGGCTGTATCACAACCGGCCGTGATTCAGGGGGCCATATGGCGGCGCACAATTGCCCCAGCGTTGTCTGGGTTAGATTTGGCCGGGGTAGACCGCCATTGTGTTGGGCCAGGGATTGAAAGGTTGCTGGATCAAATCCTCGAGCTGACAAGAAAAAAATCTGCCCCTGAACAAGGCAGTTAAACCACTGTTCCCCGGTAGGCCGCCATTGTAAATATGAATTGTTCTTAATTAATTTGCCTAGTTAAAAAAAGGTGAAATATATATATATATATATTTTTAATGAAAATACTCTGATCCGGTATTTAGGCTATTTATCAAAGAATACACATAATCACTCCGGACAGGCACAAGCAAAAACTCATTACATAAATGTTTCAGCAGCCTAGGCTACACCTAAACATTAGAGATTTTACATGCTGTATGGGATGAAAATTTGATTTTTTTTCAGTCTGATCAACTGTAGGCTACTAATAATAGCAGGTGCATACAGCCTATGCGCCCTGTCCATCTGGTCAGGGTTAACAAATTGGTAATGTTATGTATATATAGCCCATTTGTTTGTCAGAAGAAAATGTGAATGTGATCAAATTTGATTTATATTCAAACTTGGGCTGGCTATGCTGCCTATACCTTTTCAATCCAAAATGATTAACTGGAATTAATCAATCAACATAATAGTGATGACATAGACTGTGAGTTAATTTTTAATTAACCTAAAAATTAGGCCTACAGTTGCAAACATGCATAAAGAAAAGCTCAGCTGTCACGTCCTGACCTTAGTTCCTTTTTTTATGTCTCTATTTTAGGTTGGTTAGGGCGTGAGTTGGGGTGGGCATTCTATGTTTTGTTCTATGTTTGTATTTCCATGTGTATGGCCTGGTATGGTTCCCAATAAGAGGCAGCTGTCAATCATTGTCTCTGATTGAGAACCATACTTAGGCAGCCTTTTTCACCCTTGAGTTGTGGGTAGTTGCTTTCTGTCTCTGTACCAGACAGGACTGTTTCATTTGTGCTAGTGTAATTAAAAGATCATGAACACGTACCACGCTGCACCCTGGTCCTCTCCTTCTTCCACCAACGACAACCGTTACATCAGCCCTGTGAGTTCTATTGTCTATCAGTTGTTGTCTCTGTGTCTGGGTAGAGGAAACTCCCCTTTTAGTCTAGTCTAAGTATAATTAATATGAACAAGTATAAGGTTGCTGCAGTTTGACAGGGTTTTCTTCATGAGTTTTTTTAAAAACCATGTGACCTGATTAGAAAAACTGGTCCTATCATAGCCCATATAAAACCTTTTTACAATAGTCCTGTAGCTCGCCTGGTCTCATAGACCAGATGTAATCACTGTCATACCCTATAGGGTCCAGGCCCCAGGGAGAACCATTTTTACAAGGGCTTTATTCAGGAATGTTTCTTGGGCTACTCTGTGTCAAATGGGCGAGATGCACAGTCTGTGTTTGACTTTGTGAATTCATGTAGAAACTTGTTGTCCAAACCTACGATGGCGCAGCTGTAATGGAATGTATATGCTATTTACAGCTAAGTCCCCTCCTGTACCCTGATTAAGAGGTGATGACCACTCCACTAACATTGCCAACTCTTTCCTGACATGAACTGAAGCCACGTCTCATGTGCCCACTCATCCACTGGCACATTGAATGTTTCCTCTCCAAGCACTGAGTAGCCCTGTCAATTTTCTCTCATTACTGTATGTAGAGTCAATCACATACACAAAAACAATCACATTATTAAACATCAATGATTTTACTCATTGCATGGACTAACTCATTCTTAGCTATTTTGTCTAACTGTGTAGTGTATTGTGTTTTTTTGACTTCCCAGTCAAATCCTGTCCTGCCCTCAGTGGAAGAGTTGAGCTCTTCTCCAACACCATCCATCCATGATGAGCCTGTCCTACACTGAAGGCTATGAACACCTCAACCCCTGTCCTGCACTGAAGTCAAGCCTCTGAACACCTCAACCCCTGTCCGGCACTGAAGGCTATGAACACCTCAACCCCTGTCCGGCACTGAAGTCAAGCCTCTGATCAACTCATGCCTCATACCCTCATTCAATCACTGCTGTGATCCCTTTCCAACAGAGTGGAAGTAGCCCTCTCATTCCCACCTTTCTCAATTGTTCTCTCTCAGTTCAGCAGTGTCGTAGCTTAAAACATTTTTACAGGGCACAGAGCTTCTGGAACAAACACCCAACACTTGAAATAAATAGATCTTAATTATAGAGTAGAGTGGCAAAGTAATGGTCGGGGGGCACATTGAAGGTGAATGCTCAAGTCATCTTTCTTTTGAGCCAGACTGCCCCCGTTCTATAAACTACCAACCAGCATTTATAATTGACAAATAATTCATCATTACCAACACCACCTACTCTCAGCATATTTCCCCCTATGACCCCTATTTGACAGCCGACATTCATTAAGTCCCTGAGTTTAGATGTTGAGATGAAAACATTCTCTGCCACACACACACTCCCGATTAAACCTCTTTGAAGTTATACGCTTAAAATGATCAGCCTCCATTCCCCATGCTCTGTCCAGTGGTAGAACACTGGCAGTAGGTGTGGGTGTGATGAGGAGTTGCCTGTTAGTCAGCAGCAAATGTGTGAAAGCTGAAAGCCATATTAATGATGCAGGTCTCTGTGGGGTACGTGGGGGGAGGACAGCCAGGGACAGACGGAACACGCTGGGAGGCCACAAATCAGCCACTGATCCATCTAGAGGTGGGCCTGCCTGACGAGAGAAGATTAAAGAGACAAGGGGACAACATGCTGCATACATGTATGACTGGAAGGAGAGACATTAGCCAAGGACTGGCAGGGGAGGGAGAGCAAGGGAATGAGGGAGGGGGACAAGAAAACAAACAGAGAACGAAGTAGATAAAGAGATATAGGAAGAAAAACAAATGAGGAGTGAAAATGAGAAGGAAAGAGAGTAAGGAGTAGTGTTGGACAGGGCAAAAGGCAAGGATGATAGTGTTGATTGGCGAGCAGATCAGTTGAGTAGAGGGTTTCAGGAAGGGAGATAATGAGAGAGACAGTAAAGAATAGTTTAATAGGGACAGAAAGAGAGATTGAGAGAAGGGGTTAATGGTTTGAAAGGAAATGACAGGTGTGGTTGGAAAGGTCAGAGAAGAGAGGCTAGAGGGAAGATGATGACTGGTTGTAGAGGCTGGAGCAGCCAGGTGTGAAGTGAATCGGTGAGTGCTAGGCCTAGTGTTGACACCAGTACCACTACTGCTAGTAGCAGTGTGTGTGTTTTTACAGGCTTCTCTCCAAGTTTGCATTCTGATCACAGTAGCTTCCCCAGAGGCTCAGTCAACCAACATGGCTTAATCCTAAAGACAGGACTGACCTCAGTTCAGAGTAGCCAGGCAGCATCTGCTTCCTCAGCACAGCTCCACTGGCACAGCATGTTACAGCACTAATGCCACCCAGAATAAAGAATAGTTCTGTCAGGGATAAGGGATGGAGGCCAGCCTTCTGGGATGAAATATCATGTCACCAGTATGAGGAAAAGATGAAGTCTCATTCTCTGTGTCGCCTATGTGAGAATCTTGTCATGAGCACCAGTGATTCTCTACTTTTTTCTTATTATTTTCACACTCCATTTATCACTCTCCCCTGCTCCTCAGTCTCTTTCCCTAGTCACTTTTCTCATTTCATCTGGGTTCCCATTTTGGCTCAGGATGATGAGGGTATAATGGCCTCATTAAAGACTAATGCTTTATAATGATGAAATGACCTGTCCAGCACAAACTGAGAGCCACAGACAGACAGAGAGACCGACAGACTTGCCAGGACAGAGAGAGGATGCTTGAGCTCACTCCCCTCAGCCATTAAATTACATAGCCAAAGAGAACAGCAGTTGGGAGAGAGAATGGGTAGACGGGAATTAAAGAATACTACCAGAAATAAGATGTGAAAAGAAAGAGAATGGAGTGGAGATAATTAGGAAGTGGTGAGGCTGAAACGAGAGCCAGGCAGACTCACTGCATTCCCACTTCACACTGTAGTCTACACACCATCTTTAAAGGCTTTGTACCACACTTAAACACTCTGCCCTTGAGAGAACTTCCTCTTAGGAGGGCAGAGAATTAGTTGTAATGGCTATTTTTATTTTAAAACAGCTTGTATAGGTAGCATCATTAGATATGAGCATAATCATTTACATGGCTTGACATGATCTTAAATGTCCCTATTTTGTTCTCTATTGCTCCTCTATTATTCCTCAAGCAAGAGGGGAGGCCGATGACATCACAGATTCCCATTAGACCAACTCCTTGAATGCCCTACTCCTTGAAGTTTGCAGTTTTGTCTAAAAAACACTTTTTTTACCCCTTAGTGTGTGTACTTTACAGTTTTTATACTTGAGACTTTTCAACAGTTAAAGTTAGCTGGAGGACGTCTTTAACTCATTTTAAATCAAATCCAATTAGATTTGTCACATGCGCCGACTACAACAGGTGTAGACCCTACCGTGAAATGCTTACTTACAAGCTATTAACCAACAATACAGTTTTAAGAAAATAGAGTTAAGAAAATATTTACTAAATAAACTAAAGTAAAAAAATATATATAACAATAACGCGGCTATATACAGGTGGTACCGGTGCCGAGTCTATGTGCGGGAGGGTACAGGTTAGTCGAGGTAATTTGTACAGTAGGGGTAAAGTGACCATGAATAGATAATAAACCGTGAGTAGCAGTAGCATAAAAACAAAGGGGGTCAAAGCAAACAGTCTGCTGTTCTCTCTGCCGTGCGGTAGAGAAGAACAGCCTATTTTTTTCATAGGTATATATTTAATAATATTTACCAGGCAAGACAGTTAAGAACAAATTCTTGTTTACAATGACGGCCTACCCCGGCAAAACCTGGACGACGCTGGGCCAATTGTGCTGCCCTATGGGACTCCCAATCATAGCCGGATGTGATGCAGCCTGGATTTGAACCAGGGACTGCAGTGACACCTCTTGCACTGAGATGCAGCGCCTTAGACCGCTGCGCCACTCTATGACTTGGGTGACTGGAGTCTTTAACCATTTTTTGGGCCTTCCTCTGACACCGCCTAGTATATAGGTCCTGGATGGCAGGAAGTTTGGCCCCAGTGATGTACTGAGCTGTACGCACTACCCTCTGTAGCTCCTTACGGACAGATGCCGAGCAGTTGCCATACAAGGCGGTGATGCAACCAGATGCTCTCGATGGTGCAGCTGTCAAACTTTTTGTAGATCTGGGGACCCATGCCAAAGTTTTTAAGTCTCATGAGGGTGAAAAGTTGTTGTCGTGCCCTCTTCACAACTTTTTTGGTATGTTTGGACCATGATAGTTTGTTGGTGATGTGGACACCAAGGAATTTGAAACTCTCGACCCACTCCACTACAGCCCTGTCGATGTGAATGGGGGCATGCTAGGCCCTCCTTTTCTTGTAGTCCACAATCATCTCCTTTGTCTTGCTCACGTTGAGGGAGAGGTTGTTGTCCTGGCACCACACTGCCAGGTCTCTGACCTCCTCCCTATAGGCTGTCTCATCGTTGTCGGTAATCAGGCCTACCACCGTTGTGTCGTCAGCAAACATGATGACGGTGTTGGAGTCATGCTTGGCCACGCAGTCGTGGGTGAACAGGGAGTACAGGAGGGGACTAAGCACGCACCCCTGAGGGGCCCCCGTGTTGAGGATCAGAGTGGCAGATGTGTTGTTGCCTACTCTTACCACCTGGAGGGTGGGTCGTCAGGAAGTCCAGGATCCAGTTGCAGAGGGAGGTGTTTAGTACCAGGGTCCTTAGCTTAGTGATGAGCTTTGTGGGCACTATGGTGTTGAACACTGAGCTGTAGTCAATGAATAGTATTCTCACATAGGTGAACATTTTGTCCAGGTGGGAAAGGGCAGTGTGGAGTGTGATTGAGATTGGGTCATCTGTGGATCTATTGGGGCAGTATGCGATTTGGAGTCGGTCTACGGTTTTCAGGATGATGGTATTGATGTGAGCCATGACCAGCCTTTCAAAGCACTTTATGGCTATAGACGTGTGTGCTACGGGGTGGTAGTCATTTAGGCAGATTACCTTCGCTTTCTTGGGCACAGCAACTATGGTGGTCGACTTGAAACATGTAGATATTACTGACTCAGTCAGAGAGGTTGAAAATGTCAGTGAAGACACTTGCCAGTTGGTCCGTGCATGCTCTGAGTACACATCCTGGTAATCCCTCTGGCACGGTGGCCTTGTGAATGTTGACCTGTTTAAAGGTCTTGGTGACATCAGCTACGGAGATCTTGATCACAAAGTCACCCGGAACAGCTGGTGCTCTCATGGGTGCTTCAGTGTTGCTTTCCTCGAAGTGAGCATAAAAGGCATTTAGCCCGTCTGGTAGGCTCCCCTCACTGGGCAGTTCGTGGCTGGGTTTCCCTTGTAGTCCTGCCACATCCTACGTGCGTCAGAGCCGGTGTCATAGGAGTCAATCTTAGTCCTGTATTGATGCTTTGCCTGTTTGATGGTTCGCCTGAGGGCATAGCGGGATTTCTTTAAGCGTTCGGATTAGTGTCCCACTCCTTGAAAGTGTCAGCTTTAACCTTTAGCTTGGTGCGGATGTTGCCTGTAAACCATAGCTGCTGATTGGGATATGTACATATGGTCACTGTAGGGACGACGTTGTCGATGCACTTATTGATGAAGCCGGTGACTGAGGTGGTATACTCCTCAATGCCATTGGATGAACATATTCCAATCTATGCTAGCAAAACAGTCCTGTACAATAGCATCCGCGTCATCTGATCACTTCCGTATTGAGCGAGTCACTGGTACTTCTTGCTTTAGGTTTTGCTTGTAAGCAGGAATCAGGAGGATAGAATTATGGTCAGATTTTCCAAATGGAGGGCGAGGGAGAGCTTTGTACTCTGTGTGGAGTAAAGCTGGTCTACAGTTTTTTTCCCTATGTTTGCACATGTGACATGTTGGTAGAAATGAGGTGAAATGGATTTAAGCTTGCCGGCATTTAAATCAGCCACTACGAGCGCCGCTTCTGGATGAGAATTTTCTTGTTTGCTATTGGCCTTACAGCTCATTGAGTGCCAATGCCGGTTTGTGGTGGTAAATAGACAGCTACGAAAAGCTACGAAATATAGATGAAAACTCTCTTGGTAGATAGTGTGATCTACAGCTTATCATGAGGTACTATACCTCAGGCGAGCAACACCTCGAGACTACCTTAATATTAGACATCGCGCACCAGCTGTTATTGACGGCCTGGTGATGCCACCAGGCACACCAAAACTCCCTCCCACCAAAACAGGCTGACATTTCAGGCTGTCTATTCAAACAGCTGTTAAGCTGAATGTGCATGATCATTATTTTCACAATTTCAGTATTATTCCAACCTCAGTGTGGAAATATATATAAAACACAGGAAAGTACAGTTTTGACTGCACTGGGCCTTTAATGAGCTTTTCTGGCTATGATTTAAGCATATATCACAGTAAGCCTTTGTCTCATATACAGTACCAGTCAAAAGTTTGGACACCTACTCACTCAAGGGTTTTTCTTTATTTTTGACTATTTTCTACATTGTAGAATAATAGTGAAGACATCAAAATTATGAAATAACACATGGAATCATGTAGTAACCAAAAAAAGTGTTAAAGAAATCTAAATATATTTTAGAATCTTAAAGGAGCCACCTTTGCCTTAATGACAGCTTTTCACACTCTTGGCATTCTCTCAACCAGCTTTATGAGGAATGTTTTTCCAACAGTCTTGAAGGAGTTCCCACATATGCTGAGCACTTGTTAGCTGCTTTTCCTTCACTCTGTGGTCCAACTCATTCCAAACCATCTCAATTGGGTTGAGGTCAGGTGATTGTGGAGGCCAGGCCATCTGATGCATCACTCCATTACTTTGCTTGATCAAATAGTCCTTATACAGTCTGGAGGTGTGTTTTCAGTCATTGTCCTGTTGAAAAACAAATGATAGTCCCGCTAAGCACAAACTAGATGGGATGGCGTATCGCTGCAGAATGCTGTAGTAGCGATGCTGGTTAAGTGTGACTTGAATTCTAAATAAATCACAGATTGTGTCACCAGCAAAGCACCCTCACACCTCCTCCTCCATGCTTCATGGTGGGAACCACACATGCGGAGCTCATCCGTTCACCTATTCTGCGTCTCACAAAGAGACAGCAGTTGGAACCAAAAATCACAAATTTGGACTCATCAGAACAAAGGACAGATTTCCACAGGTCTAATGTCCATTGCACGTGTTTCTTGGACAAGCAAGTCACTTCTTACTATTGCTGTCCTTTAGTAGTAGTGGTTTATTTGCAGCAATTCGACCACGAAGGCCTGATTCAAGCAGTCTCCTCGGCACAGTTGATGTTGAGATGTGTCTGTTACTTGAACTCTGTGAAGCATTTATTTGGACTGCAATCTGAGATGCAGTTAACTCTAATGAACTTATCCTCTGCAGCAGAGGTAACTTGGGGTCTTCCTTTTCTGTGGCGATCCTCATGAGAGCCAGTTTCATCATAGCGCTTGATGGTTTTTGCAACTGCACCCCAAGAAACTTTCAAAGTTCTTTAAATTTTCCTGACTTTTTTGGTTACTACATGATTCCATATGTGTTATTTCATAGTTTTGATGTCTTCGCTATTATTCTACAATGTAGAAAATAAAAATAAAGAAAAACCCTGGAATAAGTATGTGTGTCCAAACTTTTAACTGGTGCTGTAATGGTTTTCTTCCTTTGAAGGAGAGGACCAAAGCGCAGCGTGGTAAGTGTCCATGGTATTTATTTAAACACATAAACTGAACACTCCATACAAAAACAATAAACGTAACGTGAATAACCAAAACCGAAAACAGTACCGTGTGGTGTAAAACACAGACACGGAAACAATCACCCACAAAAACACAGTGAAACCCAGGCTACCTAAGTATGATTCTCAATCAGAGACAACTAACGACACCTGCCTCTGATTGAGAACCATACTAGGCCAAAAACAATCTAGACACACAAAACATAGAATGCCCACCCAGCTCACGTCCTGACCAACACTAAAACAAGGAAAACACAAAATAACTATGGTCAGAACGTGACAGGTGCTGTACATCATTACTGATGAATACTGACAGTAAAGCCCCCCTGGGTGTTACATATTTCAAATATACATACTGCAACATACATTTGCTTCTCCATAAAAGGCCAACAGACCATGATTCAACCCGCTCCATACATCTGCCATTGACAGTAGTGCGTGACACACTGACAAATTTAGGGTTACAAAAGTCCTGGAACTTTCAATAAATTCCCTGGTTTTCCCGAAATCTTGGTCGGAGGATTCCCGGAATCAGGAAAGAATAAGCAGGAAATCCAAAATCCTCCAACATGGATTTCTGGAAAACTAGGGAATTTAATTGAAAGTTCCCAGAATTTTGCAACCCTAGTCACAGTTACATCATGGTAGATTGGCTTTAGTTTGGACTGAGGGGCAGAGGGAGTCAGGTTCCGTGCAGCGGGTCTCCAGGGGCTTTGCTCAACATCTTTGGCCTCCTCAAATATACCTCACGCCCCCTTGTTATTGTCCCAGGGCATGGGATGTAATGGTCGGCTACAAATGCACTGCAGAGAATACTAATAAGGGATGTTTTTTTTGTTCAGGAAGATGGTTGATACCTGAGAGTGATTTACTGCTCTAGAATTGGCACTTGTTTCAAACCCACCACGGGAGCTTCTTTTACAATAAACAATCCTGGTGTTCCCTTGGGTAAATAAGCACGGTACCATGGGAGGTCCTGCCGCTTCCCGCGTTTAGTATCTTTAATTAAAGCCTCAGGTTAGGTTCTGTCCTGTTTTAGTCTACACTTCCTCCGCACACAGAATACAAATTGACAGAATTAAATGGTATAAACGTATTTGCTCTTCACAGCGATTGTGTCGTAAACCACTTCTGACATTCATTTGAGGGCAATTTGAAAGTGAAAAGGACAACTCAATACGTGATCCTCTCCTCCGCCAACGCACGGTACTCTGCTGAGTGCGGCTGATAATGGGCTGTGGTGGCTGAGCGTGAGCAGTAAGCTAGAGCAGCACCTCTGTATTCTTAATCAAATCACTGTCTTTGCCAACACTTATAGCCCCTAATATTCTCCCCATCTTTCTCCCTCACTGCCTCGTTTCCACCCCAATGAACTCAAATTGACAAGTTCAGGCAGATGAGGGATACAAGCAAACCCTTTAATTTATGTTAGGGAAATAGAATGCCAGCCAGCGATAGGTTGAATGATGATGGGATAAGGAGGTGGGAGAGAGAGAATGTTTAAACCTTGAACGGAACAAATGTTCTCTAATAACGTTGGTAACCAGTTTCTAATAGTAATAAGGCACCTCAGGGTTTGTGGTATATGGCAACTCCGCATTGCGTCATGCGTAAGAACAGCCCTTAGCCATGGTATATAGGCCATATACCACACACCCTCATGCCTTATTGCTTAATTATACCATGGCATTGTTGAATACTTGTTTCTGATTGGCTTGAAGGGCATTCTAGAGCGTGCATTATTTCCCTATAACGCACAGTACATTTGCACGGTAGAATTCAATGGCTATAGTTAATTCTTACATATTCTATGTTTGAGCTGCTTTGAAAGCAAAGGTTGAAACGAAAACATTATTGACATTGTTGAATTGGATTTTCATAATGGCAAGCCAGGGTTAGCTAAACTAGCAAGTCTCTTTGTTTGGTCACCATGGCAACTACTGTAGCTATCTAGTAAACTTGATAATATAGATTGAAAGGAATGTGATCCGAGGGCCACGTGCCACTGTGTCCACTATGGGCATGACTCCTCTGACTCTAACCATGTCAGCCTGCCAGGTTTGGCTTTGGACATTGTTCAGTTCACCAACAGCCGTAACCTCATAATATATTTTTCATATTTACTTTCCCATTAATGCTGTTAACTACAAATCTCTGCATACATTTTTTGTGATTCTAAACTTAACCTATACGGTTCACATAGAGAACATTTGTTCCGTTCAAGGTAATCCACTTCAGTGGATTCTGAAGGGATAATAAACGGAAAATAATCCAACTCCACAGAAGGTCAGTTCCACTTTCCACATCCTTCATTATTTTCCATAGAACGCATAGCCCCTCAATTGATTACCCCTTAGGTGTAGGCACGCATGCCAAGTAATTTAATTAAATTAGCAATAGAATACAAATCACAATGCTGTAAAACAAAGACACAAAACAAATTGATTGGAAAGGTATACCTCCCTAGAATAAAACAGAGGCTATTTCTGCACTGGCCAGAAAATATTATGACTGAAATGGCCTTGAAGAAACAACAGAAACAGCACAGCAGCAAGGCGCGTTAATAATGGGGTAAGAAATAATGCACGAATACTTCATGCTGTGCAGTTGGGAAGAGTGGGGCTGTTTAAAATTGTAGCTTACAAGTGGGTACTGGGTAGGCTAAAGAATTGGACTAGCTGTCAAAATTCTAGTCGAGCGTGAAACGCGTTGGAGCATAAGAGGAACATATGGGCACGTTTTCACTCACTTGCTGAAAGACAACATGAAAACAGGGCGATAACGCAACACACCAAAAGCCGCCGAGAGAATAAAAACGGGAGGGGAGACCGGAGACGAGAGAGAGAGCGGGGAAGAGAGTGAAAGAAAGAGAATAGACAATTTGCGGATGGATGAATGAGGATAAGAAAATAAATACACTATAAATGAACAATGTATTACAATGTTTTAAATTGTTCATTGGCGTCAACATTGTATCTGTAATTAGTCAAATTTTATACCCAAATTTAAGTGGATTTCTTTCGCAATAATTTGTTAAAATGTTTTATGCTAGGCTTCTAGTTGCCTACTAGTTACTGTTCAAATGTATTCCTTTTAAGAGCCTAACTGATTGACATGGTTAGGTTAGCTCACATTACCCGCTGATTTGAATTAAAACCACAAAAAATGGAAATCTCAATAAACGAATTTGTCCGCATGTTGACTTTATCTAGTTTAATAGACACATAGCTTAACAACTCGGCGTCATAAAGGCTACGCAAAACTGAAGCAAATAAAGTTTGCAACCCCTAACAGACCCGAGCATACATGAACCCAGTTTGGTTGCCTAATAGCCTTGTCTATTCAGTCATATAGGCTACTACGGACATATATACAGCGTTGGCAGGGTTACTACTGTATTAAGCATTTAATAATTATGTAGTTAATAAAATACCTCACCTCGGTTCTACAACGGTGCTTGGTTCGACACGTCTGCACGAGCTCTGACCAGTACCTGTTAAAGGTAGGTTACATCAAACACGACCACCGAGCGCGTCGCCAGTGCGTGTCCACATATCAACACATCTTATTCCTGTAAATTGACAGAAAACGGAATTGATAAAAATAATAAGTTGCATTTACTATCGCTATAGTAGTTGAGAATGAACACGTCTGGTTATTTTGGCTCGGTGGTTATTCATGAGTGGGGCAAGGCATCCTCTGTTTGCGCTGTGCTTACCTTCTTTCCGAACTGGATTTGAGAGTCCCATGATCGCTGTCATAGCAGATCAGGTGGCGGTTTTAAAACAGTAGATAAGACCACTACAGTAAACTGCCACTTTTTTTGTTCCTCCTGTAGCCCCGCCTGGTCTCATAACAGCCAGCTGTAGCCTACAGTTCATTGTGCGCGAAGGAACGGACTAGACTTGCCACTCCTACGCGTAATGCAAAACTCCCCTCCCCCTCATCCGCCCCCTGTACTTTACCGACTACTAAGCTTTTCTCATTATGTACGATCTAATATATGTGCTTCCGTGCTGTGTTCAGTGCTCAGTATAACATTACTAGTCGGCTTTGACTGCTCTCTGCAGTGGCATCAGTAGTCCCATTTGATTCCGAGCAAATCATTCCCTCTGATCTACTTTCATTAATAAGAGTAATAATTTTTTCTCAGCGGGAATGCTAAGATTACCTTCTGAAAAATGGTAGACAATAAGAAATGCAGAGGTAGGTGACTGCATGACCTATCTATGAGTCATTATAAGATACAATGTAATGTATCAGCCATTAATGCAGAGGTGTGAGGCACTCTTGCATGATGAAAAACCTTGGCTGAGACCAAAAACTTGCTTTAACTCCCCAAGCTAATGACTATCCACTGGGCACAGCACAGACCTCAGTTCAACTTCTAGTTTTGATTTACATTTGGTTGAGCTGTCAACTAACCTGAATTCAACTTGAAGTCAACAAAAAAAGGTCACCATGTCATTAGATTTATGTTAAACGTTGGGTGAAAAAATGAAGAAATTCCCTTACTTTGATTACTTTTTTCAAATCCATTCAGTTTTCCACATTATTCAACGTAATCACATAGAATTTGTCTGTTGAAATGAAGTGGAAACAATGTTGATTCAACCAGTTTTTGCCCAGTGGGTACGGCTATAGTTCAGTGTGCTAACCCGTCTTCTGACATACAGATGGCCTGGGATGACTGTGGAGAGGAGGTGGTTCAAGGGGGGTTAAGGGGAGTGTAGGAAGTTTGCTTGACTACATTGTCACATAACTATATCTAAAATCTCAAAGTTAATTTTAGCTCCCTGAGCGGATGCCTTGGGCTTTAGTTAACTGAGCTCAAATAGTCTCTGAAGTTGCACAGACACCCTGGGTCAATACTGTCAGATTCACCTGTCTATCATGTAAAACATGGAACATACTGTATTTAAACCATTATGTAAAACATGGAACATACTGTATTTAAACCATTATGTAAAACATGGAACATACTGTATTTAAACTATTATGTAAAACATGGAACATACTGTATTTAAACCATTATGTAAAACATGGAACATACTGTATTTAAACCATTATGTAAAACATGGAACATACTGTATTTAAACCATTATGTAAAACATGGAACATACTGTATTTAAACTATTATGTAAAACATGGAACATACTGTATTTAAACCATTATGTAAAACATGGAACATACTGTATTTAAACCATTATGTAAAACATGGAACATACTGTATTTAAACCATTATGTAAAACATGGAACATACTGTATTTAAACTATTATGTAAAACATGGAACATACTGTATTTAAACTATTATGTAAAACATGGAACATACTGTATTTAAACTATTATTAAAACATGGAAATTACTGTAAAACATGGAACATACTGTATTTAAACTATTATGTAAAACATGGAACATACTGTATTTAAACCATTATGTAAAACATGGAACATACTGTATTTAAACCATTATGTAAAACATGGAACATACTGTATTTAAACCATTATGTAAAACATGGAACATACTGTATTTAAACCATTATGTAAAACATGGAACATACTGTATTTAAACTATTATGTAAAACATGGAACATACTGTATTTAAACTATTATGTAAAACATGGAACATACTGTATTTAAACTATTATGTAAAACATGGAACATACTGTATTTAAACCATTATGTAAAACATGGAACATACTGTATTTAAACTATTATGTAAAACATGGAACATACTGTATTTAAACCATTATGTAAAACATGGAACATACTGTATTTAAACCATTATGTAAAACATGGAACATACTGTATTTAAACTATTATGTAAAACATGGAACATACTGTATTTAAACTATTATGTAAAACATGGAACATACTGTATTTAAACTATTATGTAAAACATGGAACATACTGTATTTAAACTATTATGTAAAACATGGAACATACTGTATTTAAACTATTATGTAAAACATGGAACATACTGTATTTAAACTATTATGTAAAACATGGAACATACTGTATTTCAACCATTATGTAAAACATGGAACATACTGTATTTCAACCATTATGTAAAACATGGAACATACTGTATTTCAACCATTATGTAAAACATGGAACATACTGTATTTCAACCATTATGTAAAACATGGAACATACTGTATTTAAACTATTATGTAAAACATGGAACATACTGTATTTCAACCATTATGTAAAACATGGAACATACTGTATTTCAACCATTATGTAAAACATGGAACATACTGTATTTAAACTATTATGTAAAACATGGAACATACTGTATTTAAACTATTATGTAAAAAATGAGTAAGTGGCTGGGGAAAGAAAGAAAACAATGTCAGTCTCTTCCTGTGTAGCCTAATGATTTAGAGAGAAAGAAAACAATGCCAGTGTCTTCCTGTGTAGCCTAATGATTTAGAGAGAAAGAAAACAATGCCAGTGTCTTCCTGTGTAGCCTAATGATTTAGAGAGAAAGAAAGAGATGTCAGTGTCTTCTTGTGTAGCCTAATGATTTAGAGAGAAAGAGATGTCAGTCTCTTCTTGTGTAGCCTAATGATTTAGAGAGAAATAAAGAGATGTCAGTGTCTTCCTGTGTAGCCTAATGATTTAGAGAGAAAGAAAGAGATGTCAGTGTCTTCCTGTGTAGCCTAATGATTTAGAGAGAAAGAAAACAATGTCAGTCTCTTCTTGTGTAGCCTAATGATTTAGAGAGAAAGAAAACAATGCCAGTGTCTTCCTGTGTAGCCTAATGATTTAGAGAGAAAGAAAGAGATGTCAGTGTCTTCCTGTGTAGCCTAATGATTTAGAGAGAAAGAAAGAGATGTCAGTGTCTTCTTGTGTAGCCTAATGATTTATGTCAGTGTCTTCTTGTGTAGCCTAATGATTTAGAGAGAAAGAAAGAGATGTCAGTCTCTTCCTGTGTAGCCTAATGATTTAGAGAGAAAGAAAGAGATGTCAGTGTCTTCCTGTGTAGCCTAATGATTTAGAGAGAAAGAGATGTCAGTCTCTTCTTGTGTAGCCTAATGATTTAGAGAGAAAGAAAGAGATGTCAGTGTCTTCCTGTGTAGCCTAATGATTTAGAGAGAAAGAAAACAATGCCAGTGTCTTCCTGTGTAGCCTAATGATTTAGAGAGAAAGAAAGAGATGTCAGTGTCTTCCTGTGTAGCCTAATGATTTAGAGAGAAAGAAAGAGATGTCAGTGTCTTCTTGTGTAGCCTAATGATTTAGAGAGAAAGAAAGAGATGTCAGTGTCTTCTTGTGTAGCCTAATGATTTAGAGAGAAAGAAAGAGATGTCAGTCTCTTCCTGTGTAGCCTAATGATTTAGAGAGAAAGAAAGAGATGTCAGTCTCTTCCTGTGTAGCCTAATGATTTAGAGAGAAAGAAAGAGATGCCAGTCTCTTCCTGTGTAGCCTAATGATTTAGAGAGAAAGAAAGAGATGTCAGTGTCTTCTTGTGTAGCCTAATGATTTAGAGAGAAAGAAAGAGATGCCAGTCTCTTCCTGTGTAGCCTAATGATTTAGAGAGAAAGAGATGTCAGTCTCTTCCTGTGTAGCCTAATGATTTAGAGAGAAAGAAAGAGATGCCAGTCTCTTCCTGTGTAGCCTAATGATTTAGAGAGAAAGAAAGAGATGTCAGTCTCTTCCTGTGTAGCCTAATGATTTAGAGAGAAAGAAAGAGATGTCAGTCTCTTCCTGTGTAGCCTAATGATTTAGAGAGAAAGAAAGAGATGCCAGTGTCTTCCTGTGTAGCCTAATGATTTAGAGAGAAAGAAAGAGATGCCAGTCTCTTCCTGTGTAGCCTAATGATTTAGAGAGAAAGAAAGAGATGTCAGTCTCTTCCTGTGTAGCCTAATGAAGAGAAAGAAAGAGATGTCAGTCTCTTCCTGTGTAGCCTAATGATTTAGAGAGAAAGAAAGAGATGTCAGTGTCTTAGAGAGAAAGAAAGAGATGCCAGTGTGTAGCCTAATGATTTAGAGAGAAAGAAAGAGATGTCAGTCTCTTCCTGTGTAGCCTAATGATTTAGAGAGAAAGAAAGAGATGCCTGTTAGCCTAATGATTTAGAGAGAAAGAAAGAGAGTCTTGTCTTCCTGTGTAGCCTAATGATTTAGAGAGAAAGAAAGAGATGCCAGTGTCTTCTTGTGTAGCCTAATGATTTAGAGAGAAAGAAAGAGATGTCAGTGTCTTCTTGTGTAGCCTAATGATTTAGAGAGAAAGAAAGAGATGTCAGTCTCTTCCTGTGTAGCCTAATGATTTAGAGAGAAAGAAAGAGATGTCAGTGTCTTCCTGTGTAGCCTAATGATTTAGAGAGAAAGAAAGAGATGCCAGTGTCTTCCTGTGTAGCCTAATGATTTAGAGAGAAAGAAAGAGATGTCAGTGTCTTCCTGTGTAGCCTAATGATTTAGAGAGAAAGAAAGAGATGTCAGTGTCTTCCTGTGTAGCCTAATGATTTAGAGAGAAAGCCAAAAGCCTAATGATTTAGAGAGAAA
Organism: Oncorhynchus tshawytscha; assembly: GCF_018296145.1. NCBI lineage: Eukaryota > Metazoa > Chordata > Actinopteri > Salmoniformes > Salmonidae > Oncorhynchus > Oncorhynchus tshawytscha. Next base: position 10,461,458 of record NC_056431.1, on the reverse strand, counting down.
GAAAGTCAGTGTCTTCTTCCTGTAGCCTAATGATTTAGAGAGAAAGAAAGAAACAATGCCAGTCTCTTCCTGTGTAGCCTAATGATTTAGAGCCTAATGATTTAGAAGAAAGAGTCATGTCTAATGATTTAGAGAGAAAGAAAGAGATGTCTTCCTGTGTAGCCTAATGATTTAGAGAGAAAGAAAGAGATGTCAGTGTCTTCTTGTGTAGCCTAATGATTTAGAGAGAAAGAAAGAGATGCCAGTTTCTTCTTGTGTAGCCTAATGATTTAGAGAGAAAGAAAGAGATGTCAGTGTCTTCTTGTGTAGCCTAATGATTTAGAGAGAAAGAAAACAATGCCAGTGTCTTCTTGTGTAGCCTAATGATTTAGAGAGAAAGAAAGAGATGCCACTTTCCAATTCCATCTTGAATCACAGGTGCAGACAAGTAACTATTGACAATGAATCAAGGTTGGAACATAATTTTATTTTCTGGAAATTACACTTCTCTCTGTATATGAATGCCCCCAACCCCTCCCACACATTTCTCTGTGAGCAATCGACCCACTCTCCCGTTCAAACTACCGTTGCTAATTGGCTCGTGGGGCTTTCACTGAAATCACATCTATTTTTTATGACTGCTGTGTAGTAGTGACTGAATTATTATTTTTCCCCAGTAAAAAAAACATTACATCTTCAAATCTACATGCACCTTATTTGTGAATATACTTCAGAACCAAATTATAGCACCAGGGAGCTGCAGAATATAGATTTCATGATAATTCTATGGAAGAGATATATGCCTGCTGCAGATATGGAATATGGAATTAGACTCTCACAGAGGATTCAGAGGGCTTTAATGCTTATTCAGCCTCGCAATGCTGTACACAGACAGGATGTACACAGACAGTATTAAGACTATCTATCCAATTGTACACTCCCAAACAAGTGTTGAAGTTAAATACCATCAGTCCTCCTAATACCCACAAGAGTAAATCAGTGATCTTGCTCACTCAAGGCTTACCGTCTTTTCCATTCCCAGTTGAAGTCGCTCCAGCACACGAGTCCCCAAAGCACTGTCACAATCTGTTTAATGACTCCATTCCATCACACTGGGTGAAAGCAGTGTGGAAAGGCTAATTTAGGGCTCCTAATCTGTTCACAGTATTAGCTAGAGTATATGCAGGAAATGTTAAATGTGTAGTGTATTTGAGGTTTTAAAAAGGCTTCTGAAGTTTGTAATTTTCCCTTACAAAAAATGTATCAACCCTGACAAAAATGCCCATTAATTATAATCCATATGATAATTCACATTTCCTGTTGCTGCATAATTATTTTGCTGCTGTAGCAAACTGGCTCAAATTAAGATCATCTGTATAGACTCATGTCCTCAGAGAGGGAAACACAGTAGTAGCTACATACAGTAGTATAGACCCATGTCCTCAGAGGGCTGTTCACAGTAGTAGATACACAGTATAGATCCATGTCCTCAGACAGCTCAGCCTCACATTCAATTCGCGCATACCTCAGAAGGCTGTTCACAGTAGTAGATACACAGTATAGACCCATGTCCTCAGAGGGCTGTTCACAGTAGTATAGACCCATGTCCTCAGAGGGCTGTTCACAGTAGTAGGTACATACAGTAGTATAGACCCATGTCCTCAGAGGGCTGTTCACAGTAGTAGATACATACAGTAGTATAGACCCATGTCCTCAGAGGGCTGTTCACAGTAGTAGGTACATACAGTAGTATAGACTCATGTCCTCAGAGGGCTGTTCACAGTAGTAGATACATACAGTAGTATAGACCCATGTCCTCAGAGGGCTGTTCACAGTAGTAGGTACATACAGTAGTATAGACCCATGTCCTCAGAGGGCTGTTCACAGTAGTAGGTACATACAGTAGTATAGACCCATGTCCTCAGAGGGCTGTTCACAGTAGTAGGTACATACAGTAGTATAGACCCATGTCCTCATAGGGCTGTTCACAGTAGTAGATACACAGTATAGACCCATGTCCTCAGAGGGCTGTTCACAGTAGTAGATACATACAGTAGTATAGACCCATGTCCTCAGAGGGCTGTTCACAGTAGTAGATACACAGTATAGATCCATGTCCTCAGAGGGCTGTTCACAGTAGTAGATACATACAGTAGTATAGACCCATGTCCTCAGAGGGCTGTTCACAGTAGTAGGTACATACAGTAGTATAGACCCATGTCCTCAGAGGGCTGTTCACAGTAGTAGATACACAGTATAGACCCATGTCCTCAGAGGGCTGTTCACAGTAGTAGATACATACAGTAGTATAGACCCATGTCCTCAGAGGGCTGTTCACAGTAGTAGATACACAGTATAGACCCATGTCCTCAGAGGGCTGTTCACAGTAGTAGATACACAGTATAGACCCATGTCCTCAGAGGGCTGTTCACAGTAGTAGGTACATACAGTAGTATAGACCCATGTCCTCAGAGGGCTGTTCACAGTAGTAGATACATACAGTAGTATAGACCCATGTCCTCAGAGGGCTGTTCACAGTAGTAGATACACAGTATAGACCATGTCCTCAGACAGCTCAGCCTCACATTCAATTCGCGCATACCTCAGAGGGCTGTTCACAGTAGTAGATACACAGTATAGACCCATGTCCTCAGAGGGCTGTTCACAGTAGTATAGACCCATGTCCTCAGAGGGCTGTTCACAGTAGTAGATACATACAGTCGTATAGACCCATGTCCTCAGAGGGCTGTTCACAGTAGTATAGACCCATGTCCTCAGAGGGCTGTTCACAGTAGTAGATACATACAGTCGTATAGACCCATGTCCTCAGAGGGCTGTTCACAGTAGTATAGACCCATGTCCTCAGAGGGCTGTTCACAGTAGTAGATACATACAGTCGTATAGACCCATGTCCTCAGAGGGCTGTTCACAGTAGTAGATACACAGTATAGACCCATGTCCTCAGAGGGCTGTTCACAGTAGTAGATACACAGTATAGACCCATGTCCTCAGAGGGCTGTTCACAGTAGTAGATACATACAGTAGTATAGACCCATGTCCTCAGAGGGCTGTTCACAGTAGTAGATACACAGTATAGACCCATGTCCTCAGAGGGCTGTTCACAGTAGTAGATACATACAGTAGTATAGACCCATGTCCTCAGAGGGCTGTTCACAGTAGTAGATACATACAGTAGTATAGACCCATGTCCTCAGAGGGCTGTTCACAGTAGTAGATACATACAGTAGTATAGACCCATGTCCTCAGAGGGCTGTTCACAGTAGTAGATACATACAGTAGTATAGACCCATGTCCTCAGAGGGCTGTTCACAGTAGTAGATACATACAGTAGTATAGACCCATGTCCTCAGAGGGCTGTTCACAGTAGTAGATACACAGTATAGACCATGTCCTCAGACAGCTCAGCCTCACATTCAATTCGCGCATACCTCAGAGGGCTGTTCACAGTAGTAGATACACAGTATAGACCCATGTCCTCAGAGGGCTGTTCACAGTAGTATAGACCCATGTCCTCAGAGGGCTGTTCACAGTAGTAGATACATACAGTCGTATAGACCCATGTCCTCAGAGGGCTGTTCAGAGTAGTAGATACATACAGTAGTATAGACCCATGTCCTCAGAGGGCTGTTCACAGTAGTATAGACCCATGTCCTCAGAGGGCTGTTCACAGTAGTAGATACATACAGTAGTATAGACCCATGTCCTCAGAGGGCTGTTCACAGTAGTATAGACCCATGTCCTCAGAGGGCTGTTCACAGTAGTAGATACATACAGTAGTATAGACCCATGTCCTCAGAGGGCTGTTCACAGTAGTATAGACCCATGTCCTCAGAGGGCTGTTCACAGTAGTATAGACCCATGTCCTCAGAGGGCTGTTCACAGTAGTAGGTACATACAGTAGTATAGACCCATGTCCTCAGAGGGCTGTTCACAGTAGTATAGACCCATGTCCTCAGAGGGCTGTTCACAGTAGTATAGACCCATGTCCTCAGAGGGCTGTTCACAGTAGTAGGTACATACAGTAGTATAGACCCATGTCCTCAGAGGGCTGTTCACAGTAGTAGGTACATACAGTAGTATAGACCCATGTCCTCAGAGGGCTGTTCACAGTAGTAGATACACAGTATAGACCCATGTCCTCAGAGGGCTGTTCACAGTAGTAGATACATACAGTAGTATAGACCCATGTCCTCAGAGGGCTGTTTACAGTAGTAGATACACAGTATAGATCCATGTCCTCAGAGGGCTGTTCACAGTAGTAGATACATACAGTAGTATAGACCCATGTCCTCAGAGGGCTGTTCACAGTAGTAGGTACATACAGTAGTATAGACCCATGTCCTCAGAGGGCTGTTCACAGTAGTAGATACACAGTATAGACCCATGTCCTCAGAGGGCTGTTCACAGTAGTAGATACATACAGTAGTATAGACCCATGTCCTCAGAGGGCTGTTCACAGTAGTAGATACACAGTATAGACCCATGTCCTCAGAGGGCTGTTCACAGTAGTAGATACACAGTATAGACCCATGTCCTCAGAGGGCTGTTCACAGTAGTAGGTACATACAGTAGTATAGACCCATGTCCTCAGAGGGCTGTTCACAGTAGTAGATACATACAGTAGTATAGACCCATGTCCTCAGAGGGCTGTTCACAGTAGTAGATACACAGTATAGACCATGTCCTCAGACAGCTCAGCCTCACATTCAATTCGCGCATACCTCAGAGGGCTGTTCACAGTAGTAGATACACAGTATAGACCCATGTCCTCAGAGGGCTGTTCACAGTAGTATAGACCCATGTCCTCAGAGGGCTGTTCACAGTAGTAGATACATACAGTCGTATAGACCCATGTCCTCAGAGGGCTGTTCACAGTAGTATAGACCCATGTCCTCAGAGGGCTGTTCACAGTAGTAGATACATACAGTCGTATAGACCCATGTCCTCAGAGGGCTGTTCACAGTAGTAGGTACATACAGTAGTATAGACCCATGTCCTCAGAGGGCTGTTCACAGTAGTAGGTACATACAGTAGTATAGACCCATGTCCTCAGAGGGCTGTTCACAGTAGTAGATACACAGTATAGACCCATGTCCTCAGAGGGCTGTTCACAGTAGTAGATACATACAGTAGTATAGACCCATGTCCTCAGAGGGCTGTTCACAGTAGTAGATACACAGTATAGATCCATGTCCTCAGAGGGCTGTTCACAGTAGTAGATACATACAGTAGTATAGACCCATGTCCTCAGAGGGCTGTTCACAGTAGTAGGTACATACAGTAGTATAGACCCATGTCCTCAGAGGGCTGTTCACAGTAGTAGATACACAGTATAGACCCATGTCCTCAGAGGGCTGTTCACAGTAGTAGATACATACAGTAGTATAGACCCATGTCCTCAGAGGGCTGTTCACAGTAGTAGATACACAGTATAGACCCATGTCCTCAGAGGGCTGTTCACAGTAGTAGATACACAGTATAGACCCATGTCCTCAGAGGGCTGTTCACAGTAGTAGGTACATACAGTAGTATAGACCCATGTCCTCAGAGGGCTGTTCACAGTAGTAGATACATACAGTAGTATAGACCCATGTCCTCAGAGGGCTGTTCACAGTAGTAGATACACAGTATAGACCATGTCCTCAGACAGCTCAGCCTCACATTCAATTCGCGCATACCTCAGAGGGCTGTTCACAGTAGTAGATACACAGTATAGACCCATGTCCTCAGAGGGCTGTTCACAGTAGTATAGACCCATGTCCTCAGAGGGCTGTTCACAGTAGTAGATACATACAGTCGTATAGACCCATGTCCTCAGAGGGCTGTTCACAGTAGTATAGACCCATGTCCTCAGAGGGCTGTTCACAGTAGTAGATACATACAGTCGTATAGACCCATGTCCTCAGAGGGCTGTTCACAGTAGTATAGACCCATGTCCTCAGAGGGCTGTTCACAGTAGTAGATACATACAGTCGTATAGACCCATGTCCTCAGAGGGCTGTTCACAGTAGTAGATACACAGTATAGACCCATGTCCTCAGAGGGCTGTTCACAGTAGTAGATACACAGTATAGACCCATGTCCTCAGAGGGCTGTTCACAGTAGTAGATACATACAGTAGTATAGACCCATGTCCTCAGAGGGCTGTTCACAGTAGTAGATACACAGTATAGACCCATGTCCTCAGAGGGCTGTTCACAGTAGTAGATACATACAGTAGTATAGACCCATGTCCTCAGAGGGCTGTTCACAGTAGTAGATACATACAGTAGTATAGACCCATGTCCTCAGAGGGCTGTTCACAGTAGTAGATACATAGAGTAGTATAGACCCATGTCATCAGAGGGCTGTTCACAGTAGTAGATACATACAGTAGTATAGACCCATGTCCTCAGAGGGCTGTTCACAGTAGTAGATACATACAGTAGTATAGACCCATGTCCTCAGAGGGCTGTTCACAGTAGTAGATACATACAGTAGTATAGACCCATGTCCTCAGAGGGCTGTTCACAGTAGTAGATACATACAGTAGTATAGACCCATGTCCTCAGAGGGCTGTTCACAGTAGTAGATACACAGTATAGACCATGTCCTCAGACAGCTCAGCCTCACATTCAATTCGCGCATACCTCAGAGGGCTGTTCACAGTAGTAGATACACAGTATAGACCCATGTCCTCAGAGGGCTGTTCACAGTAGTATAGACCCATGTCCTCAGAGGGCTGTTCACAGTAGTAGATACATACAGTCGTATAGACCCATGTCCTCAGAGGGCTGTTCACAGTAGTAGATACATACAGTAGTATAGACCCATGTCCTCAGAGGGCTGTTCACAGTAGTAGATACATACAGTAGTATAGACCCATGTCCTCAGAGGGCTGTTCACAGTAGTATAGACCCATGTCCTCAGAGGGCTGTTCACAGTAGTATAGACCCATGTCCTCAGAGGGCTGTTCACAGTAGTAGGTACATACAGTAGTATAGACCCATGTCCTCAGAGGGCTGTTCACAGTAGTAGATACATACAGTAGTATAGACCCATGTCCTCAGAGGGCTGTTCACAGTAGTATAGACCCATGTCCTCAGAGGGCTGTTCACAGTAGTAGGTACATACAGTAGTATAGACCCATGTCCTCAGAGGGCTGTTCACAGTAGTAGATACACAGTATAGACCCATGTCCTCAGAGGGCTGTTCACAGTAGTAGATACATACAGTAGTATAGACCCATGTCCTCAGAGGGCTGTTCACAGTAGTAGATACATACAGTAGTATAGACCCATGTCCTCAGAGGGCTGTTCACAGTACTAGATACATAGAGTAGTATAGACCCATGTCATCAGAGGGCTGTTCACAGTAGTAGATACATACAGTAGTATAGACCCATGTCCTCAGAGGGCTGTTCACAGTAGTAGATACATACAGTAGTATAGACCCATGTCCTCAGAGGGCTGTTCACAGTAGTAGATACATACAGTAGTATAGACCCATGTCCTCAGAGGGCTGTTCACAGTACTAGATACACAGTATAGACCCATGTCCTCAGTAGGGAACAGAGTGGAGCTTGGGTGTAGAGAAGTACGCTGAACTGATCTTCTAAAGGTCAAATAGGTTACGGGGGGCGAGATACATTTCTCCCATTGGTCGGTACTGATCCATGGCTTTATTTATACATCACCTGGCTGAGGGGAGAGAGGGCGAGAGTGATAGCCAGGGGAGGAGAGGAGGACGGTAAATCCTGTGGCGCTCCGGGAAAAGGTAGTGTAGTGTTTTCATTATCACTCCCTTCAGCACAAGCACATCCTCAGGAGACCAGAGATAAGCAGCTAGTAGAACTCATATAGTTGGTAAATGACAACCTCACTGAATCAAGCCAGAGAGAGATGAAGAAAGAGATGGCAAGGGGGTCGAAGAGAGAGCTATGTGGGCAGTGGGGGAAAAAGTACTGTCTGTCTGTCTGTCTGTCTGTCTGTCTGTCTGTCTGTCTGTCTGTCTGTCTGTCTGTCTGTCTGTCTGTCTGTCTGTCTGTCTGTCTGTCTGTCTGTCTGTCTGTCTGTCTGTCTGTCTGTCTGTCTGTCTGTCTGTCTGTCTGTCTGTCTGTCTGTCTGTCTGTCTGTCTGTCTGTCTGTCTGTCTGTCTGTCTGTCTGTCTGTCTGTCTGTCTGAGGCCGTCCCCCTTGAGGAGCTTGTGGTGCTGTTTCTTCTTCTCAGCGCGTCTTCAAATGTCTCCCCTAATTATGAGTGACGAGGGCCTTTTGAAGAGCACTAAGAGGGCCCTCTGCCCGCTCCGGCTCCACACAACATTACATGTAACTGCACCTGACCTGAGAATAATTATGAAAATGGCATCTTAACGTGGTTTACAGAATATACACCTGCTTCTGCCTCCCTGTTACTGAGCCAAACACTCAACTCACAGTCAATGATGTGGCCATTAGCTACAATTCTCCATGGATGTCATTATTAGAGACCAGCTCCACACACAGAGGAACTATAATACCAGCAGGCTCACTTAGCTAGGATGCCTGTCTGCAGGGTATGATCCACGACCACAATCCATTCTTAATATCTCCATCTGATGGACTGAGACAGTTGTGCTGAGAATGTCCTCCAGACTTACACACTAACGCTACATATAGTACTGTAGGTATAACCCTCTGCTCTACTTTGTTTTCAAGGCCAGTGGAAAAGCCTTGGCTACTGCCAATTATCCCTGCTAAAATGCAAGGGGGGGGTAGCCCATTCTGCGGCTCAGCGAGGCACACAGTCATCCCGGAGACAGCCTTCATCACTGTGAAATGTGATTCCTTCAGGGGCCACAGCCCAGCGTAAATTTCCACCAAATTACCCATCACAATGACTGTACAATGCCAAAATGGTGGAAATGGGAAGAAATCTTGCCAGCACTGGTGTGTGTGTGGAATTGCACCTTTAAAATGACAGAGTGAAAGGGGGAAGAGGAGGGGAGGAAAAGACAAGATGAACAGAAGACAGGCGGGGCAGGACAGAGCAGTGCAATAGAGATGAGAGGGAGAGAGAAAGAGAGAAAGAGAAGGGGGGAGGGAGCGAGAGAGAGAGTCAGAGTGTTTGAATTAAATAATTAATGTCAACAGTGCCGCACAAAATTAACTATGGCAGTGACAAGATCAAATACCAAAAACTTTAGAGCCATGTATAGAGAAACACAGTATATTGCTCTGCAAAAAAGTATTGGTACTAGCAACACAGACAAACTTCCCTTGGAACACAAATGTCCCAGACACAAACAGTCTTACAATAGGCTCTAGTATACCATTGATTTACCTTCCATGACAACCTTGTAATATATGATATGTTAACACTACAGCACTGTCCCATCCTCCCACCCCCTCTCCTCTCTCTGTTCTCCTGCTCACTCTGCAGCTGTTATTTTTTTCATTTCAAGCTAGAATCCTTAGTTGCTACATCCATTTTTTGACTTCTAAATTAATGATATACTGTATACCCATTGATTCTTCAAGAATATAACTTGTACATGCCTCATGAGCTTAGTTCAACTGTCGAACCCCATCAGAACCTACAATATAAGCTTATTTTTACTCCAATGTTTGTAAATAAATAACACTGTATAGCCTCAAACATGGTTGAAAATATCATTTTTATACCATGGTTAATCAGTCCTTGCATCCATAGCTCCGTCTATGAATTTGAGAGTGGTTACACCTCTCCAAGACCATCCTTCAATTTTTACCAAAACCAAGGTGGGGAGGTAGCTTTGTTATTGTTTCAACTGCAGATTCTAGGTTTAAAGCACCTTCAACTCTTCCAGGAAGCCAGAGAGCTAGTTTTACACTGCAAATACAGTAGATATGATGTACAGCTCAATTATCACCCCTCTCCTATTCTTTAGGCTTGTCACCTAAAACCCTGACAAACTTTTACAGTTGCACAATGAGAGCATCCTGTCAGGCTGTATCATCGCCTGGTACGGCAACTGCACCGCCCTCAACTGCAAGGCTCTTCAGAGGGTGGTGCGGTCTGCACAACCCATCACCAGGGGCAAACTGCCAGCCCTCCAGGACACCTAGAACACCTGATATCACAGGAAGGCCAAAAAGATCATCAAGGACAACAACCACCTGAGCCACTGCATGTTCACCCCGCTACCATCCAGAAGGCAATTGCTCACTCTCCATTTACTCGAGTAGGGATCAGAGGGGCGCTGGCAGGATGTGTTTGTACATTCAGAGACCGAGCTGCCACCTCATGCCACAATGCTGTTGTTCTGTACTGTTCACTGGAAGCTAATGGGGAGCTATAAAATGACATCTCAGTCCTAAGATCCCCCACACAAACAACCTGTCTACACTCTAATTTGCATTTGCATGTTTGCTTGCATTAAGCACATTTATTCAATTTGAAAGAACAATCCATTGGGGTAGAATTAGTGTTTTTCCTTCCTCCACACAACACTGATAATTCATTTTTATTTCTTGTCCTGCTTATATGCAAATAGCGAGCTGATATGAGACATATGTTTAATTTTGTGTGGTTGGCTATATGCACTTAAGCTTCAGAGCATTTACCTTGCACACTCAGGACTGGAGACACCACTGTTTTTGTTTACATCTCTTTGCCAAAACATTATTCAGCTTGTACCAGTCCCTCTCTCTGTTTCACACACTTCACTGCCACTGAACCCAGACAGTCTGCTTAGTGCAGTGCACACAAACACGCCACTGATATTTTATTTTATCTTTCCCTCCATTTTCCCCTTTCCTTCTCCTTACCCTTCCCCCTCTCCCCATCCCATCCCTTATTCAACTTCCCCTCCCCTGTATCTCAATTCTCATGAGAGCACATTCAGAGACTCCTCATCGTTCTCTCACAGAAATCATAAAAAATTAATACCGGGCCTCCCGGGTGGTGCAGTGTTTAAGGGCGCTGTAATACAGCGCCAGCTGTGCCACCAGAGACTCTGGGTTCGCGCCCAGGCTCTGTCGTAACCGGCCGCGACCGGGAGGTCCGTGGGGTGACGCACAATTGGCCTAGCGTCGTCCGGGTTAGGGAGGGTTTGGCCGGTAGGGAAATCCTTGTCTCATCGCACACCAGCGACTCCCGTGGCAGGCCGGGCGCGCTAACCAAGGTTGCCAGGTGCACGGTGTTTCCTCCGACACACAAGTGCGGCTTGGTTTGGTTGTGAATGCATGACTTTCAACCTTCGTCTCTCCTGAGTCCGTACGGGAGTTGTAGCGATGAGACAAGATAGTAGCTACTAAAAAACAATTGGATACCACGAAATTGTGGAGAAAAAGGGGTAAAATAAAATAAAAAAATAATGCCGGGTGCTGCTGTGTAATCCTATGATGAAGGATGTTTGCAAAAATAGTACAACACCAACACGTTGTACATCACATTTACAGGCCTAATAGATGTGGAGAAATACCCCTAGGAGCTGATGGACTCAGAGCCCCAGCAGTGGGAGACTCGTGCAAATCTCCCTGGATTGTGGTAGATGGGATTTATTCTTTCATAAATCATAAAAAACATATCTGAATTCGATTGTGTGTGTGTTTATTAAACCGAATTAAGTGACAAATATTTTGGCTTGTGGAGATAGAGGTACTAGTTGCTATTTGACAGAGATCAGATGTTTAGAATACCACATGCAGGGAAGCATGTCAAGAATTGGAAACAGTCCTGATGAGAGTTGGAAGCGGTCTAATTTTAGACCAGTTTAATTAGGCGATTCTGAATACACCGTGGCACACAATGGAAACAACTCTCCCCTCACATGGATCTGACAATCTACTTCTTCGGTATGACTGACTACTGACTCAGAACCTATAGGCAGGCAGTCGCACAAACACACACAGAATTACTAAAGCATTTTACAAATAAGGGAATTATTTCAGAAAATCCCTCTTCAGAATGTTTTTGTGTCTCTGTGCATCTGCTTACTAACAAGCTGTTTGGAACATGGGATTAATGCAGCGATGCACTTATCTAATTAGGTGGTACATTCAGGTCTGTAGGAAGATACACTTCATACCAGGAGGATTACTATTTCTTAGTAAAAGGCATGGCGTTCATCAGCCTTGTTAATCAAGTTGACAACAGTGTGGGTGGAAAGATGGGATCTAAACACTGTTACTAACATTACTGAATACGTTAACCTTTGGAAATGAAGAGCAAACATCCAATTGCAGCTAAGGGAATGGTTCATACCAAGAGTCCAGATGGCTGTATGAAATAGCACAGGAGTTAAACCCAGGAGTCATCTAATAATGGACATTACCACCTGGACTGATGTGAAAAGGCATTCTCAGATAGTATGTCCTTCCGTATAAAAAAGAAGTAATCTAACCTTTATTTTACTTAGACACGTATACCCTACAGTCAATGGTTCTTACTAGGAAAAACACTGTCCTGGTGTTGCTACTGGTGTTAAATCAATGCCTCTCTCAGGACCTCATACGGACCCTCTCTGATTAGATTTAAATTTCTCTCACATCCATCCTCTCCTACCCTCTCAGTCTTCTCAATAGACTCCTAACGTGACCAGTGAGAGAGAGCAGTAAAGGTCTCTGCGGTCTTGTTTATTGCCAGACGCGTGCGTCCCAGTCACTTCAGAGAGACCCAGTTAAGTGTAAATGCCAATGACCAGTGATTACCAGGGAAAGAGCTGCTATTTATTATTGTCAATGCCCCTCAAATGTTTAATCTTGAAATCAATGACAGACTAGTGGCAAGTTATGCAAACATTTCTCCCCTTGAGTTTCTGCCCCCCCTCCCATTTCTGATTCTTTCGGATCCCCTTAGCTGATTACAAGTCCAAGTAATATATGTGATTTAACATCACCCCACTGTCACACACTACAAACTCTTTAGATATATTTGTAAAATAGACAGATTGAGTGCAGGTTAAACAAAACATGAGGCCATGAAATTGAGCCATTGGTCTGAAAGCCAACAGGACACAAAGGAATTCACATAAACCCCCTGACAACCTCTCCAGTTTGTTACTTTGCACATGGGTACATAGTTAAATGTATTTGAAGAGGGGCTTTGGTGAGGCCCAAGTCCTCCTCATGATTTGGCTAAGGGCGTGGATAGATGTTAAGCAACTACAGCTCTCTAAGGAAGCAGGCAGGCTGGCAACATGCTGTACTGTTACTACACTTCATCCATGAATGCCTCCTCAGAAAATGCCATCCATGGCAAAAGATACAGACCACAATATAACACGTCTTATGTTTATAACAATTCATACTCCTAACAATTTTACAAAGTAATTACACCGGATGAAAACACCCACAGCGCAACATTTCATTCAAACAAATGAGACAGTAGAAGAGATCATCAGGTTTGGCCTTACTTTACCCCATTATAATACTTTGAATGAAGTAATGAAACTAGAATGGCCAGATGTGAAAACAGAAAAAGTGGGTGTTATATAAAGCCTTTAGGTCAAAGTGAGTTATATTAAAAATCCCTGGCTGATATCAGAGGTACTTAAAGATTAAGAATAGCCATTTTAACCTCACCCGCAAGCCAGACAGGAACTGAATTGAAGCCACAGAAGGGCTTAAGGAGAGGTTGGGGGAGGCAGCCACAGCACTGCACTTAAAGACTCCAGGCTAAGCACAAAGTCAACAGAAAAGCCACTGCTAGCACAGCTTCTCAGGAGATAGAGATTTAGGAGAGTATTTTCAGAAATATCTTCAAAGACTTGAAAGCTAGTCACTGCTTCAACTCACAGAGTCTGTTTGATGTAGATTAGTCATGTTTGGGACGGTCCAGTTTGAGGAAAATACAAAACAGCATTTAAATTGGACCCTTTCTGACTTTTGAGTTAACATTGCAAGAAAACCATAATAAATGTTTAATCCCATAGTAATATAATGCAGTGCTCAAGTGGGTGACTTGAAACAATTCTGCTGTAGTTCAAAATGAAATCTACAGCATTTGGTGGATCCAACAGGGAATTAAGCATACCATGTGTGTGTCTGCATAGTGTCTGTGTGTACACCTTTGTGTGTCTGTGTCTGTATACCTGTGTGTGTGTGTGTGTGTGTGTGTGTGTGTGTGTGTGTGTGTGTGTGTGTGTGTGTGTGTGTGTGTGTGTGTGTGTGTGTGTGTGTGTGTGTGTGTGTGTGTGTGTGTGTGTGTGTATACCTAAATCCATTTCCCACAGTCATATGCATCGAGTGTACAAAACATTTAGGAACACCTCTTTTCATGACAGACTGACCAGGTGAATTAAGGTGAAAGCTATGATCCGTTATTGATGTCACATGTTAAATCCACTTCAATCAGTATAGATGAAGGGAAAGAGACAGGTTAACAAAATATTTTTAAGCCCTGAGTCATGGATTGTGTATGTGTGCCATTCAGAGAGTGGATGGGCAAGACAAAACATTGAAGTGCCTTTGAACGGCGTATGATAGTAGGTGCAAGGTGCACCGGTTTGAGTGTGTCAAGAACTGCAATGCGGCTGGGTTTTTCACACTCAACAGTTTCCTATGTGTATCAAGAATGATCCACCACCCAAAGGACATTCAGCCAACTTGACACAACTGTGGGAAGCATTGGAGTAAACATGGGCCAGCTTCCCTGTGGAACTCGTGACACCTTGTAGAGTCCATGCCCTGACAAATTGAGGCTGTTCTGAGGGAAAAATGGGGTGCAACTCAATATTAGGATGGTGTTCCTAATGTTTTGTACACTCAGTACAGTATCCATTTGGTACGGTGTGGAGCAAGATTACCACAGCAGCATTATGCAGGATACTCAGGGTCTCAGGATTCATTTAAAGTGAGAAACATACACCACTCATTAAATATAATGCCTGCTATTGATGTCCTAGCTGCTCCTATATTATATATGGCTGTTAAAAGCACTACTCTACAGTCCATGGAGTCTTACATGAAGACCATTACAGCCATGCTCAACAGGTGGACTGCAGACACTTTTGTCATTTTTTGGGGAACTCAGTTGAGCTTCGACTCCTTGTATATGAACACACATAAGGAATGGCAAAATGTGTAGAATTGCAGGAAATGTGCATTTAAACGGCAACAATTTCTCTATGCCAACAAGTGGGTGTGAACAATTTGAGGTTGCATGGGTTTTGAGGTGGGGGATTGTTACTATGCTGATAAATGACTATCCATTCGGATCTTTGCCACTTAGGACATTTGTGTGACCAGACCTTCTCAAATAGTACTTGAGTACCGCTGCCACACACACACACAATAGACCCTCTTACAGGCAGAATCCTGATTCAAAGGACATACAGGAGATAGTGAGTTAGTAATGTATGGTATCACGGTCTTCACCTCCACACCAGTGTTAAACTCCATGAGTCCTGATGGGGGCTGTTGGCTAGGGTGAGTGGTAGGCCGTCTCATTGAAACTGTCCATATCTTTTCCCCATATTCCCCTCTGAATACCCAGGGAAACATCCCGAATGTCTATCCCTTCAATTAGTCTCCCTTTCCATCAGTCACTTACGGCCTCTAAAAGATAGATAAGGTGAGTGGAGTGGAGAAGATGAGTGGAGGAGGAGGGAAAAAGGAGTAATGATTCGGGACCATTAGTAACGCGTGGTGGGAGGGGCGCTGGATGAGCGGGTGAAGGGTGATGATAACACATTCATTAACAGGATATAAAACCACGCTTTAAAGATGAGGGCAATCCATTATTATTTCAGATCTACCAGAGTGAGTGTAGGCAGCTTGGGTAAAAAGCAGAAAGATTGTCACACATGAATGGCACCTCTCTCGATCTCTCTCAGACAGAGATCGTGTAATTAGCTGATTAATTAGACTCCTGTGGATCATGTTTATGAAGAGGTTGGCTGCAAACTCGACAGCTGTGTTTTTTTAATGTTCCTCGCAGACGGCCGGGTAATTGCATGCAGTGGTAATAAGCGTGTTAATATGATCCCTAACATGAAAGGAAACAGGGAGAGTGATATACACTGCTCAAAAAAATAAAGGGAACACTAAAATAACACATCCTAGATCTGGATGAATGAAATATTCTTATTAAATACTTTTTTCTTTACATAGTTGAATGTGCTGACAACAAAATCACACAAAAATTATTAATGGAAATCAAATTTATCAACCCATGGAGGTCTGGATTTGGAGTCACACTCAACATTAAAGTGGAAAACCACACTACAGGCTGATCCAACTTTGATGTAATGTCCTTAAAACAAGTCAAAATGAGGCTCAGTAGTGTGTGTGTGGCCTCCACGTGCCTGTATGACCTCCCTACAATGCCTGGACATACTCCTGATGAGGTGGTGGACAGTCTGTGGTGCAACAGATGTCCCAGATGTGCTCAATTGGATTCAGGTCTGGGGAACGGGTGGGCCAGTCCATAGCATCAATGCCTTCCTCTTGCAGGAACTGCTGACACACTCCAGCCACATGAGGTCTAGCATTGTCTTGCATTAGGAGGAACCCAGGGCCAACCTTACCAGCATATGGTCTCACAAGGGGTCTGAGGATCTCATCTCGGGTACCTAATGGCAGTCAGGCAACCTCTGGCGAGCACATGGAGGGCTGTGCGGCCCCCCAAAGAAATGCCACCCCACACCATGACTGACCCACCGCCAAACCGGTCATGCTGGAGGATGTTGCAGGCAGCAGAACGTTCTCCACGACGTCTCCAGACTGTCACGTCTGTCACATGTGCTCAGTGTGAACCTGCTTTCATCTGTGAAGAGCACAGGGCGCCAGTGGCGAATTTGCCAATATTGGTGTTCTCTGGCAAATGCCAAACGTCCTGCACGGTGTTGGGCTGTAAGCACAACCCCCACCTGTGGACGTCGGGCCCTCACACCACCCTCATGGAGTCTGTTTCTGACCGTTTGAGCAGACACATGTGCATTTGTGGCCTGCTGGAGGTCATTTTGCAGGGCTCTGGCAGTGCCCCTCCTGCTCCTCCTTGCAAAAGGCGGAGGTAGCGGTCCTGCTGCTGGATTGTTGCCCTCCTACGGTCTCCTCCATATCTCCTGATGTACTAGACTGTCTCCTGGTAGCGCCTCCATGCTCTGGACACTACGCTGACAGACACAGCAAACCTTCTTGCCACAGCTCGCATTGATGTGCCATCCTGGATGAGCTGCACTACCTGAGCCACTTGTGTGGGTTGTAGACTCCGTCTCATGCTACCACTAGAGTGAAAGCACCGCCAGCATTCAGAAGTGACAAAACATCAGCCAGGAAGCATAGGAACTGAGAAGTGGCCTGTGGTTATCATCTGCAGAACCACTCCTTTATTGGGGGTGTCTTGCTAATTGCCTATAATTTCCACCTGTTGTCTATTCCATTTGCACAACAGCATGTGAAATTTATTGTCAATCAGTGTTGCTTCCTAAGTGGACAGTTTGATTTCACAGAAGTGTGATTGACTTGGAGTTACATTGTGTTGATTAAGTGTTCCCTTTATTTTTTTGAGCAGTGTATAACCCCACTAAACACACAGCCCAACAGCACTCGACAGCGGTTTGAGGGTGATGTTGATGAGCCTAGCGCCTAGATACATTTACAACCGTCACAACCCACTGAGCACAAACGTCAATTCAATTGCTTGCTGTTTGGGGTTTTAGGCTGGGTTTCTGTACAGCACTTTATGACATCAGCTGATGTAAGAAGGGCTTTATAAATACATTTGTTTGAAATTTGATTGATATTGAAACAACCAGTGTGTGCCGAGTGGGAATGCTCCATCTACTTACCTCTGTCTTGATTGCTTGTTAAACATTTTTTAAATGTATTTTATCTTTATTTAACTAGGCAAGTCAGTTAAGAACAAATTCTTATCTTATTTTCAATGACGGCCTAGGAACTGTGGGTTAACTGCCTTGTTCAGCGGCAGAACGACAGATTTTTACCTTGTCTGCTCGGGGATTCGATCTTGCAACTTTTCGGTTCCAAATCCAATGCTCTAATCACTAGGCTACTTGCCATCCCAACATGGATAAGATGGTAAGGGAATGTGGAAAAGGTAACCTCTTAGCCGCATTTCAAAGGAGTGGGGCATTGTCTTTGGTTTTAATTGCTGAGAAACTTCATCTCATGTGCTGCACTGCAGACCATATCCACTCTAGTACTGCTGGGGCCCTTTTCTTCTTCCAGCAATCAGGCTCGGCTGCAGTGAAGCACAGTTAGCTCCCCTGTATTTTACATAATCTAGCCCTAATGAGGCTCAGAGGGAGAGTTCTCTCTCTCTTTCTCCTGTCCATGGTGTGGCCTGACAGACTCTGTGTACTGCAGCAGAGCAGAGATCATTGTATAGTGTTGGTCCGACTGAAATAGAAAGGGTGGGTTATGAGGGGAAGCCCAGATAAACTGGCTGTCCAGGGCACTGACAAACTAGTCCAACTGAATCGTCCTAGGAGACCTGCAGAGAGAATTGGCTCAGCTGAAAACAAGGCTCCACCCAAATGGCCATTTACAGTTTACAGCACTGATGTGTCTCTTAGACAGTTCTGATTGATTGGGAAATACAATACAACCTCGAGCTAACAGAAAAGCAGCAGCCAAAATGGAAATCAAACCACTCAGAAAGCTAAACCATCGGGATTATCAGCTTTACAAAAATGTGTTATTGTACACACCACCATATTATATAATGCAATACATCTCCCCTTTCCAGTGTGGCGGCTGCAAATATTTTTGCACCCATAATTACTGTAGTACTCAGATAATCTTAAGTGCACAACACCTGAGGACCGTTTTATGACCTTTGACTTTCATAGGAACACAGTGCAAATACACCAGCTATCAATCACCTACGCAGACTTCATAATGATATCAACTCGAGCGCAATAACCTGGAGGTCGACAACATTGGCCAACTACTATCAATATTTGTATTCTAAATAAAAGGGTAGGAAAACTAATTTTGGATAAAGGCAGTAAATTTCAAATGTTCACCTTCACGTGGGGAGTCAGAATTAAGAGTGTGATGACAATCATCTTCATTTGTTTTCCACTCCCACAGAAAGTCAATGATTCTCTCATAATGCGGAATGTGTTACAACAGGCTTTAGTAAAGAAATAGTAAATATACAGTATAAATCTCTCTCATTGAGATACAGTAATATAGTCAGGCAAAGTGAAAGGATACATATTTGATTGACAGTCACAGAGGAGAGACAGTAGACCATTACATTTTGCTCATTTAGCTATCGCCTCAGAAGATAGAGGATTAGCGCCTAATTAATGAAAACAGGTGCTTCACTTCAATGTATTGAAAACGTCTGTAAAAAAACAACAGTTAACCCCTCGAGGCAAAAGAAAATGCCTCACCACCAGATTGTGATAATGGAAAACAAAACTCTTCAAAGTGAGGCAAAACAACCAGTTAAGTTGACATAAAACTTGTGCAGAGTGTCTGAAGATGAAATCAACTAATAAAGTATAACCTTTCAAGTATTCTGATTTCAGTATAACCATTCAGATGAGGGAGGACAAACATTGAAGAGGCTGTTGATTTACGTAGACGGGGTCTGCTCCAAAAGTAGGAATTGGCATTGGGGGTGACACGTGAGATAAACCTGCTGGAACTCGTGCTACGGGTGGGTGCTGCTATGGTGACCAACGAGCAGAGATAAGGCGGGACTTTACCTAGCAGGGTCTTGTAGATGACCTGGAGCCAGTGGGTTTGGCGACGAGTATGAAGCGAGGGCCAGCCAACGAGAGCGTACAGGTCGCAGTGGTGGGTAGTATATGGGGCTTTGGTGACAAAACTGATGGCAATGTGATAGACTCCAATTTGTTGAGTAGGGTGTTGGAGGCGATTTTGTAAATGACATCGCCAAAGTCGAGGATCGGAAAGATGGTCAGTTTTACAAGGGTATGTTAGGCAGCATGAGTGAAGGATGCCTTGTTACGAAATAGGAAGCCAATTCTAGATATAACTTTGGAATGGAGATGTTTTATGTGAGTCTGTAAGGAGAGTTTACAGTCTAACCAGACACCTAGGTATTTGTAGAGTAGTAATGTTGGACGGCCGGGCAGGTGCAGGCAGCGATCGATTGAAGAGCATGCATTTAGTTTTACTTGTATTTAAGAGCAATTGGAGGCCACAGAAGGATAGTTGTATGGCATTGAAGCTTGCCTGGAGGGTTGTTAACACAGTGTCCAAAGAAGGGCCAGAAGTATACAGAATGGGTAGAGGTGCGTAGAGGTGGATCAGAGATTCACCAGCAGCAAGAGCGACATCATTGATGTATACAGAGAAGAGAGTTGGCCCAAGAATTGAACCCTGTGGCAGCTTGGCTGTCGAAACGTTGGTAATTAAATTTGTGTGCGGCTCTCTTTTATTTTCAAGTTTTCTACTCCGCTAGCCAGCACCTCGCCTAAATAGGTGTGCGTTTCTTTTTCTTCTAGATTACCCCCATAGAGACTGCCAGAGGCCCGGACAACAGGCCCTCAGATTTGACACTGAACTCTGTTGGAGAAGTAGTTGGTGAATCAGGTGAGGCAATCATTTGAGAAACCAAGGCTGTTTAGTCTGCCGATGAGGATGTGGTGATTGACAGAGTCGAAAGCCTTGGCCAGGTCAATGAATACGGCTGCACAGTATTGTTTCTTATCGATGGCGGTTAAGATATCGTTTAGTACCTTGAGCGTGGCTGAGGTGCACCCATGACCAGCTCTGAAACCAGATTGCATAGCGGAGAAGGTACGGTAGGATTCGAAATGGTCGGTGATCTGTTTGTTAACTTGCTTTCGAAGACCTTAGAAAAGGCAGGGTAGGATAGATATCGGTCTGTAGCAGTTTGGGTCAAGAGTGTCCCCCCCTTTGAAGAGGGGGATGACCGCAACTGCTTTCCAATCTTTGGGAATCTCAGATGACACGAAAGAGAGGTTGAACAGGCTAGTAATAGGGGTTGCAACAATTTCGGCAGATAATTTTAGAAAGGGTCCAGATTGTTTAGCCCGGCTGATTTGTAGGGGTCCAGATTTTGCAGCTCTTTCAGAACATCAGCTGACTGGATTTGGGAAAAGGAGAAATGGGGAAGGATAGGGCAAGTTGCTGTGGGGGGTGCAGTGCTGTTGACCGGGGTAGGGGTAGCTAGGTGGAAAGCATGGCCAGCCGTAGAAAAATGCTTATTGAAATTCTCAATTATAGTGGATTTATTGGTGGTGACAGAGTTTCCTATCCTCAGTGCAGTGTGCAGCTGGGAGGAGGTGCTCTTATTCTCCATGGACTTTACAGTGTCCCAGAACCTTTTTGAGTTTGTGTTGCAGGAAGCAAATTTCAGCTTGAAAAAGATAGCCTTGGATTTTCTAACTGCCTGTGTATATTGGGGCGGCAGGGTAGCCTAGTGGTTAGAGTGTTGGGCTAGTAACTGGAAGGTTGCAAGTTCAAATCCCCGAGCTGACAAGGTGCAAATCTGTCGTTCTGCCCCTGAACAGGCAGTTAACCCACTGTTCCTAGGCCGTCATTGAAAATAAGAATTTGTTCTTAACTGACTTGCCTAGTTAAATAAAGGTAAAATATTAAAAAAAAAAAATTGGTTTCTAACTTCCCTGAAAAGTTGCATTTCACAGGGGCTGTTCGATGATAATGCGGAACGCCACAGGATGTTTTTGTGTTGGGAAAGGGCAGTCAGGTCTGGAGAGAACCAAGGGCTATATTGGTTCCTGGTTTTACATTTTTTGAATGAGGCATGCTTATTTAAGATGGTGAGGAAGGCACTTTTAAAGAATAACCATGCATCCTCTACTGACGGGATGAGGTCAATATCCTTCCAGGATACCCAGGCCAGGTCGATTAGAAAGGCCTGCTCGCTGAAGTGTTTCAGGGAGCGTTTGATAGTGATGAGTGGAGGTCGTTTGACCGCTGACCCATTACGGATGCAGGCAATGATCACTGAGATCTTGGTTGCAAACAGCAGAGGTGTATTTAGAGGGCAAGTTGGTTAGGATGATATCTATGAGGGTGCCCGTGTTTACAGCTTTGGGGTTGTACGTGGTAGGTTCATTGATAATTTGTATGAGATTGAGGGCATCAAGCTTAGATTGTAGGATGGCCGGGGTGTTAAGCATGTCACAGTTCAGGTCACCTAGCAGCACGAGCTCTGAAGATAGATGGGGGGCAATCATTTCACATATGGTATCCAGAGCACAGCTGGGGGCAGAGGGTGGTCTATAGCAGGTGGCAACGGTGAGAGACATATACTCTTAGAAAGAAGGGTTCCAAAAGGGTTCTTCAGCTGTCCCCATATGAGAACCCTTTTTGGTTCCAGGTAGAACTCTTCTGGGTTCCATGTAAAGGGTTCTACATGGAACCAAAAAAAGAGTTGTTCAAATGGTTCTCCTATGGGGACAGCCGAAGAACACTTTTAGGTTCTAGATAGCACCTTTTCTTTTAAGTGTGTAGTCCCAAAATGTTTTGCTTGTCAGCAATCAAGTGTTCAAGATATGTAACTTTCAAAATACAGAAATTGTCCCCGTATTTTGAAAACTTGATTGCTGACAAGCAAAACATTTTGGGACTATGTCAACAATGGACTAATGAAACAAATACCAAACGATCGTTTTGGGTGGAATATTCATTTAAGAGGAGGGTGGTGGGGAGAGAATTAACCCTGTTTCTCAGTCTTCTCCCCTCTTGGCTTCCTGCTACTCCACCAACGGGGGAATTACAGAGCACTCAAAAGGAGAGGAGGAAGAAGAGGGGTCAGAGGGAGAAAGAGTACAAACTTATGACAAACACACTGGCTACAAAAATCAAGCCACCAACTTTAAACTTTCTTCCCAAATCTAAAATGAAATCTTACTTTCTTGATGGCCTACAAAATTGTAAATCTTCATAGCCTACATAATTTTAAATGCTGACACACTGCCCTAAGACTTATGGACAGGGAACAGAAAGCGAGGAAATTACCTTCAGCCTATTCTTGGAGAGCAATACAGCAGATAGATGGAAAAATCTCATTGTCTTCCTGACTTCCTCCTCAATAGATTTTTTAATCAAATAGAAGCACAATAACTTCTCTCCTCCTCTTCGAGATGAGGGCCATCTGCTGTGGAGGAAGCCAGTGTCCGGAACCATTTTAAAGTTTTCAACAGCAGCAGCAGTTGCCACTGCTCTCCATACAGTAGATGCCAGAAGCAGTAGGCTAGTTAAGCAGGTTGTGTCTGGAATCCAAGAGAGGATGATCGGTACGCCAAACGGTCCTGTTGGAATTTGAAGACCGTCAAACATGAAACGATTCAACAACAATTCTAGGGCACCTTTCATGCCGTTCCATGTTCTACCCCGCCGCCATGTCACATTCCAACAGTGAATTGTCTGTGGCAATATGGTTGTCTGTTTTCATTCAGAAGCCAGCGCCCCGGGGATGATAAACAAGCAGGAATTATTGAACTGGAAAATTGTGTCACTAACCTGTTTACATACACTTAGGTTGGAGTCATTAAAACTTGTTTTGTTTTTCAACCACTCCACACATTTCTTGTTAACAAACCAAAGTTTTGGCAAGTCAGGTAGGGCATCTACTTTGTGCATGACACAAGTAAGTTTTCCAACAATTGTTTACATACAGATTATTTCACTTATAATTCACTGTATCACAATTCCAGTGGGTCAAAAGTTTAAACACACGAAGTTGACTGCCTTTAAAAAGCTTGGAAAATTCCAGAAAATGATGTCATGGCTTTAGAAGCTTCTGATAGGTTAATTAACATAATTTGAGTCAATTTGAGGTGTACCTGTGGATGTATTTCAAGGCCTACCTTCAAACTCACTGCCTCTTTGCTTGACATCATAGGAACATCAAAAGAATTCAGCCAACACCTCATAATTTTTTTTGTAGACCTCCACAAATCTGGTTCATCCTTAGGAGCAATTTCCAAACGCCTGAAGGTACCACGTTCATCTGTACAAACACTGGCACGCAAGTATAAACACCATGGGACCACTCAGCCACCATACCGCTCAGGAAGGAGACGCATTCTGTCTCCTCGAGATGAACGTACTTTGGTGCGAAAACTACAAATCAATCCCGAACAACAACAACAAAGGACCTTGTGAAGATGCTGGAGGAAAAAGGTACAAAAGTATCTATATCCACAGTAAAACGAGTCCTATATTGACATAACCTGAAAGGCCGCTCAGCAAGGAAGAAGCCACTGTTCCAAAACCGCCATAAAAAAAACAGACTATGGTTTGCAACTGCACATGGGACAAAGATCGTACTTTTTGGAGAAATGTCCTCTGGTCTGATGAAAAAAAAATAGAACTGTTTGGCCATAATGACCATCGTTATGTTTGGAGGAAAAAGGGAGAGGCTTGCAAGTCGAAGAACATCATCCCAACCGTAAAGCACGGAGGTTTCAGCATCATGTTGTGGGTGTGCTTTTCTGCTGGAGGGACTGGTGCACTTTACAAAATAGATGGCATCATGAGGGAGGAAAATTATATGGATATATTGAAGCAACATCTGAAGACATCAGTCAGGAAGTTAATGTTTGGTCACAAATGGGTCTTCTAAATGGACAATGACCCCAAGCATACTTTCAAAGTTGTGGCAAAATGGCTTAAGGACAACAAAGTCAATGTATTGGAGTGGACATCACAAAGCCCTGACCTCAATCCTATAGAAAATATGTGGGCAGAACTGAAAAAGTGTGTGCAAGCAAGAAGGCCTACAAACCTGACTCAGTTACACCAGCTCTGTCAGGATCAATGGGACAAAATTCACACAACTTATTGTGGGAAGCTTGTGGAAGGCTACCAGAAACGTTTCACCCAAGTTAAACAATTTAAAGGCAATGCTACAAAATACTAATTGAGTGTATGTAAACTTCTGATCCACTGGGAATGTGTTGAAAGAAATAAAAGCTGAAATAAATCATTCTCTACTATTATTCTGACATTTCACATTCTTAAAATAAAGTGGTGATCCTAACTGACTTAAGACAGGGAATTTGTACTATGATTAAATGTCAGGAATTGTGAAAAAATGAGTTTAAATCTATTTGGCTACGGTGTATGTAAACTTCTGACTTCAACTGTATATATACACACACAAGTATGTGGACACCCCTTCAAATTAGTAAATTTGGGTATGACAGGTGTATAAAATTGAGCACACAGCCATGCGATCTCCATAGACAAACACTGGCAGAAGAATGACCTTACAGAAGAGCTCAGTGACTTTCAACGTGGCACCGTCATACAACAGGATGCCACCTTTCCAACAAGTCAGTTCATCAAATTTCTGCCCTACTAGAGCTGCCCCGGTCAACTGTAAATGCTGTTCTTGGGAAGTGGAAACGTCTAGGTGCAACGTCGTCTCAGCTGCAAAGTGGTAAGCTACACAAGCTCACAGAACGCGACCCCCGAGTGCTGAAGCTCGTAAAAATCGTCTGTCCTTGGTTGCAACACTCACTATCGAGTTTCAAACTGCCTCTGGAAGCTACCTTCCCCAATGCAGTGTCAACTGTAAAGTTTGGTGGAGGAGGAATAATGGTCTAGGGCTGTTTTTCACGGTTCGGGCTAGGCCCCTTAGTTCCAGTGAAGAGAAATCTCCATCAAACACCTTTGGGATGAATTGGAACGCCAATTGCGAGCCAAGCCTAATCGCCCAACAGCAGTACCCGACCTCACTAATGCTCTTGTGGATGAATGGAATCAAGTCCCCGCAGCAATGTTTCAACATCTAGTGGAAAGCCTTCACAGAAGAGTTTGGCTGTTATAGCAGCAAAGGCCTTCCATCACCCAATTATCAATAATCATCAAATACAATAATTTAAATGTCATTATTAAAATGCATTATTACTGCTACAGGAAGAACACTCATATATCATTGTTGTTCATCAAAGTAGAATTGGAAGAATAATGACTTGAGTACAATAAATACTGATTCATTGGGGCATCAGCCTAGACACACCAATAGCGTTTGCTGGCCGAGAGTACTTAGCACCTCAGAATGTAATTTGAGCACCGATTTTTATACATAGAATCGCGTGAAAAATGTCAGCATTCAGACGTCTACAGCGCGCTGAACGATCGGCAGACGAACGCTAGATCCACATTCGGTGCGATGTGATTGGCCTTGGTGAGAAAGATCGAAAGGTGAGAACTCAATTTAAAAAACGAGGTCAAATCATGACGTTAGTGATCTTCGGGTCGGAATGTCGGGAGTTCTAGAAAGACGGGGGGGTGTTCACAATTGTCTTGAACGCACTGAAGTCGGAAGTCAGAGATTTCCGACTTCCCAATATTTTAGAACCACACCCACAACGGGAAAAAATAATGGTCTTTCGCAGGTGGAGGACTTCTGTGAGGCCACTGTTATGCCTCTATTCGACCCCAAACCAACGAGGAAGTCTGCTCCAGTGTTGAGAGCGGTTGTATAAAACCAATTGGTATGTCAAGCAAAGCTCTTCACCGTGCCAGGCCGCTCGTAATTTCTATTCAGTTCGACTCGCCATAAATGTGGCGTCTAAACTGTCCGTAAAATAGCTTTAAGGAGAGGCAGCAGTGAGAAAAGCTCTCTCTCTCTCTCCTGATTGCTCTCTCGTTTATGCGACTGACTTTCAAGGCATCAAGTTGCTTTCTTATTTCATTCTGTGAAGTAGATCACAGAGGGAAGTGACTTGTGGCCTAAATCTGTCATCAGCTCACTGTTGTAAAGCTGTTTCTCTGCAGGATCATTCCTCTGACTCTGGCTATGGGCAGTAAAATATATTGGTATTCAATGTCAGTTGAAAAGGACCTGAAGCAAGTAAAAAAATCTTTTTTTTATTAAAACAAACACTTTGACCTTCACTAAGACAGTCCATGACATAGACAACAAGATGATAAAGCATCATATTTATTGCTCTGCAACATTCTCCAAATAATGTTTCATTTAACAAATGTGTATAAAAATACATTATCAAGCCATCCACTTGCCACTGTACGTGCACTCTATAAATTAAAAGTTTCCATTATCATAATTAGATTCCAAATACATGATAGATCACCATATGGAGATCATCACATCAGTATGTGTGGTTCTGTTACCACGGTGATGAAACATCAGCGCACATACTTTACCATAATATTAATAATAGCTTTTTGTCTGCTATATTCAGAGAGGATAGGGTAAAAAATAGATGGCTGCAAAGTAGTTAGAGTAGGGATATACACACCACTGATTATCACATCATTTATATGTCTCCCACATCAAATATGCCTGTACATTCATGAAGGGGCGGTGATTTCTGTTAGCAAAAAGGCACCATAACTAAAAGATAATCTCATCCTGAATTTAAAATGTTACCTCTACATTCTGAAAATTAAATCCTTGAAGTAAGCGTATGGGGACAGATCACCCTAAAACAGTTCAGATTGTGGTTCCCTTTTACGTAGTGACTACATATGACTTCATTCAGCCCTTTATTTCAAAAACAATATTTTATTAGAACGAGAACGGTTCTGTGGGTTACCTGTGATTTTCAGGCTAGTGGTGATATATCAGACAGAGTATTGTTTCTGATAGAATCATCTCGAGGTTCAAGCTGTACTTTGTCAAAATGAGATAGAAATGGAAAACTTCATAAATATGCTGCTTATAAATCAAGGATATTGCGTGAAAATGACAATCCCTTTGCAGAGGGTGACTAGTAAGTTGTATGTACATTTTATTAGTATTTTTATTTAACCTTTATTTAACTAGGCAAGTAGGTTAAGAACAAATTCTTATTTACAATGACAGCCAAACCCGGACGACACTGGGCCAATTGTGCGCCGCCCTATGGGACTCCCAATCATGGCCGGTTGTGATACAGTTGTGTAAAAGCAAAACTAAATGTAGAACGCAATGCGATTGGGGGAAAAAAAAAAGATCTCTTAACAATATAAGCTTATATCCATGGTTGGAACCTGAACGTCTGGTTAGACTTTTCCCACAAGGCCCTCTGCTGCCATCCGTCCACTGAAGATGACATCATTGACCGAGACACCATCATAAGAGGACCCAGCCAGACTAAGGGGTAGATTGTGGTCTCTGATGTACTGTCTCATATTTTCTGTTGATAGAAAAACCAAGCCCAAATCAATAGATATTCACAGTAGATAGGTATATTAAAAAAACTAAACCTATTTTTCGATACAGGGCACAGAGATCAGAGATACCCAGCACAAAAGCAAAAGTCAAATCTATTAAATGAAGACTGTCCTCATCTTACCAAGTCGTTTCCAGTGTCCAAGGTAATATTGAGGAATGCAGTCCTAGAGAAGATAAATTACATATTAAGACAACAATTATATTAGCTGTCCTGATCCCAGACCTGTATGAGCTAAAGCCGTCGCTTATCTATCATCGTAATGCCAAGGAGTTGGCTAAGCACATACAGACCTGGAACCAGATGACAAATGGTGGAGGACATTAAAACTAAGAGTGACTGGACAGGAAAGCAGGCACTCAGATCACATTTATGGAAGATAGCAGTGAAAGATGAATCCATCCTGTCAACAAATTTAAAAAATAGGACATTTGTTCCACTACAGTGTCAGTTCGGAAGTGATTATCGCGTTGTCTATCTATACAGACCATACCATTCAAATTCAACTCTTTGTCTTGCTCAAAACTTCCTGCTATCTCTGCTGCTTGGTTGTTGGTTGACATGGGAGCAAAGAGAGATAACACAAATGGAAAAGGATTTGTTGGTGCTGATGAAATAAATTACAAGACCATCTGAGCATACAACAGGGGGAATGACTTGGTGCAAGGGAAACATCTGGATTTGAGCTAGAATCAGGGAGACGCAGCACTATGAATACTGATGTAGCTGACTTGGGGTAGTGCGTGTCTGTGAAGATGTGTGTGTAGGAGTAGGGGAGGAGGATCTAATATCCCAGTGCCTCTCTCCATCCTGCCTATCTAGTTCCATAGAAGGAAAGAGGGAGAAAGACCAATACAGAAACAGAGAGGAGCCATCCATCTGGTGAGATAGTGATCATCATCAGGCTTGTTGATCTGTTTGCTCCAGTCTTGCTCCCCTGGCACAGGGCTAAGTTATGACATAGTGGAGCTCAACTGAATACATCGGTGGTTGGTTCAAATACTAACTGAATCCAGGGCCCAATGAGGACCTCTGGTGACACATAGTGGTTAATGAATGACATTGAACAAGAGGCGGCCTTTGATTCAAGTCTCTTGAAACAAACAAACACACACACACACACACACACACACACACCTTACCTTGAGTAATGCAACGATGCTCCAGATAGGTGGTGTGGTAACGCCCAGGTGTGATGTCACAGCCTGGGTAGCCCTATCCAGGAGGAGCTGCTCAGTCACTTTCTCTGGATTCCCAAACACTTCCTGGAACCAGGCCCCACCCATCATCACCTAGGGAACACAGACAGTACACACACAGCGGATTAAAATCATCAAAGCTTGATGATGAGTTGGTTATTTTAATCAGCTGTGTACTGCTAGGGCAAAAACCAAAGCGTACACCCAGGGGAGGCCCCAAGACTGGGTTTGGGAAACCCTGATTTAGAAAACTGTCTGTCTGCCTGCCAGCCAGCTTAATAATAAATGAATCAAACATCCTTTGTCCTAAAGGACCTATAAGGCCATCAGTGAAGAAATGGAACTACATTCCAACAACAGCCTTGTTCAGGGCTACTGAGTTGAAGTCCCACAGATGGCTGCACCATATTTGCCTTGGCCAGCAGCTTGTCTGTTTGCATAAACTGACGTGTCTAGAGAAACAGGCATCTGCCCAGTAAACAAATAATGTCTTAAGAAGGTGAGGAGGAACATCAATAATGGAGTGACATATGCTGTAGAAGTCAAGTCACATGGCACCAGAGGCTATTTGCAGTTAGTTATACAGTATGTCTTCCACACCAGGGTATTCCAAACAGAAACTCCCTCCACAACCTCCCTGTGACATGACCCAATAAGCCTAAATGAGGATGGGGCTGGACTGTGTAAGGGACATGGGGATCTGTCATCCTCACGTCTAAAGCATGAATCATTTATGCTGAGCGTAATCCTGTATATCTTGATGGGTTCCACATGGAAGGTTGGTCCCTGCCATGCTGTGCATTATTAACATAGGAAAGTATTCTTGCAAGGCCTATAACACACACATTATGTAATTGTTTGTGTATGAGAGAGAGTATAGTACATATATATTGTGTGTCTCTTACTGTTAGTCTGGTGGTGTGTCCTCCAGTGCGGTTGTGCTGGGGGAAGGGCACAGAGTCATAGACCACCCCTAGGAGACCTCTGTCTTCTGAGGATGGCACCAGGTGGCCAAAGCCCTGAGGCCACACAAGACAACACTCATATTAGATACACACACATTCTGAAACACACGCATACCCATACAAAATAACAGAGAATCTTCTAAAACAAATTGCTTCATTCTCATTGAGTGTTCTCACAGTGACAGGCAGGACGGAACCCTCGTACTCCAGGTTTACCACGGCAACGGTCACTGTGGCGATCTCCTGTAGCTGCTGTGACAGGGGCTGTGCAGCAGAGGGCAGTGCTGAGGCCAGAGCTAAAACAACATACACTCACAACTGAAGACCAACACCACACAGGCTTCCAGGTCCACAGGCAGAATGGCAGGGACTGAATTTAGAGTCACTGTTTGAAGTTAAAATATGTAGGTTCAGAGGTCAAGTTTAGTAAAAGTTAATTTACCTTTTGCGGGTAGAGCAGAAATGATATGATCAGCTTTGATGGTGCCGACCTCCAGTTGAATCTTTGTTAAAAAATCAATTCCACAGACATCAGTTGATTAATTTACTCAATTTAATAAACAACTTAAAAATGCATATACAGTGGGGCAAAAAAGTATTTAGTCAGCCACCAATTGTGCAAGTTCTCCCACTTAAAAAGATGAGAGAGGCCTGTAATTTGCATCATAGGTACACTTCAACTATGACAGACAAAATGAGGAAAGAAATCCAGAAAATCACATTGTAGGATTTTTAATGAATTTATTTGCAAATTATGGTGGAAAATAAGTATTTGGTCAATAGCAAAAGTTTATCTCAATACTTTGTTATATACCCTTTGTTGGCAATGACAGAGGTCAAATGTTTTCTGTAAGTCTTCACAAGGTTTTCACACACTGTTGCTGGTATTTTGGCCCATTCCTCCATGCAGATCTCCTCTAGAGCGGTGATGTTTTGGGGCTGTTGCTGGGCAAAACGGACTTTCAACTCCCTCCAAAGATTTTCTATGGGGTTGAGATCTGGAGACTGGCTAGGCCACTCCAGGACCTTGAAATGCTTCTTACGAAGCCACTCCTTCGTTGCCCGGGCGGTGTGTTTGGGATCATTGTCATGCTGAAAGACCCAAACACGTTTCATCTTCAATGCCCTTGCTGATGGAAGGTTTTCACTCAAAATATCACGATACATGGCCCCATTCATTCTTTCCTTTACAAGGATCAGTCGTCCTGGTCCCTTTGCAGAAAAACAGCCCCAAAGAATGATGTTTCCACCCCCATGCTTCACAGTAGGTATGGTGTTCTTTGGATGCAACTCAGCATTCTTTGTCCTCCCAAACACAAAGAGTTGAGTTTTTACCAAAAAGTTATATTTTGGTTTCATCTGACCATATGACATTCTCCCAATCTTCTTCTGGATCATCCAAATGCTCTCTAGCAAACTTCAGACAGGCCTGGACACATCTGGCACTGCAGGATTTGAGTCCCTGGCGGCGTAGTGTGTTACTGATGGTAGGCTTTGTTACTTTGGTCCCAGCTCTCTGCAGGTTATTCACTAGGTCCCCCCCGTGTGGTTCTGGGATTTTTGCTCACCGTTCTTGTGATCATTTTGACCCCACGGGGTGAGATCTTGCGTGGAGCCCCAGATTGAGGAAGATTATCAGTGGTCTTGTATGTCTTCCATTTCCTAATAATTGCTCCCACAGCTGATTTCTTCAAACGAAGCTGCTTACCTATTGCAGATTGTCTTCCCAGCCTGGTGCAGGTCTACAATTTTGTTTCTGGTGTCCTTTGACAGCTCTTTGGTCTTGGCCATAGTGGAGTTTGGAGTGTGACTGTTTGAGGTTGTGGACAGGTGTCTTTTATACTGATAACAAGTTCAAACAGGTGCCATTAGTACAGGTAACGAGTGGAGGACAGAGGAGCCTCTTAAAGAAGAAGTTACACGTCTGTGAGAGCCAGAAATCTTGCTTGTTTGTAGGTGACCAAATACTTATTTTCCACCATAATTTGCAAATAAATTAAAAATCCTACAATGTGATTTTCTGGATTTTTTTCTCCTCATTTTGTCTGTCATAGTTGAAGTGTACCTATGATGAAAATTACAGGCCTCATCTTTTTAAGTGGGAGAACATGCACAATTGGTGGCTGACTAAATACTTTTTTGCCCCACTGTACCACCACAACTCCAGTGCAATGGCAGTACACATACATGTGTCCCAACCCCCAGGTCTCCAGCAGTCTCACCTCCCAGCCGGTGCCATTAGTACTTAGCCCCATCACAGGGGTGTCTTTGTGCACCTCTACACGTCCCCCATTCCTCATCCTCTCCTCCAGGGCTTCTGGAAGGTTCTGTAAGCCCCTCTTCAGTGACCACTGGGCCCAGTTCTCCTGAGCGGCCCTCTTGGCCAGAGTAGAGGGGGGTACGTCTGGATCAGGGCCTGGGGTGACAGTCACACTTGTTATTCATCTACTCATTTAGACAGGTCAGCAATAGGACTGTTATGGGGACCTTTTAGACTCTTAAAATTACTATGTAGATTCGGTGTGGTGGCGGACTCTCTCTCACCTGAACCCAGCAACATCCCCAGGACGATGGAACCTCTGGCCTTCTCTGCGTTGTAGAGTGGCGGGAGACAAGAGCGCACACTCAGCTTCCTGCAGTCCCCTGCAAACACTCCCCTGCACAGGCTGTCGATGGCAATGTCTGCAAGCTGCAGAGGGAAGAGGAGCATACTGTCACTCTGAACTGATGTGGAAGTTGTCTGGACATCATTTAGGGTCTTTTTTAACATCATCACACCTCAGTGCCCATCCTTCTCGACACGAAGGAATGAACAGACTCATCCTCCTCCTTTCCTCTGCTGATCAGTATCTCCTTCAGTACGCTCTGGACCAGAGGACGAGAGAACGGAGGGACTGTACGCACTACTCCACTGGATGGAGGGAGAGAGAGGGACAGAGGGTGACTGACTACCTACAGTTGATTCATTTCACCATGTTGTGAATGCATGAACATAGCTGTTTGTGTCTAACATGGTACTATTTTATCACTCATCCTTACCCCCCCCTTACCCTAAGCTAGAAGGCATCTTGTGTAGCTGGCCTCCCACGTAGAGGTAACGGTTCTTAGAGGCCACGTGATCATAGGTGACTGGGAGGACCTCGCTCTCCAGCCCCAACTCTTCCACCTGTAGAAAACAGACTTAGATTTTTACCTACTCACTCACACACACACACACACACACACACTTCACAGTGCCTACCATGTTGAGTGTGTTTCGTCCCACGGCTCCTGCAGGTCGAATCCCTCTGGGTCCATGTTCAAACAC
The DNA here is from genome assembly GCF_018296145.1 of Oncorhynchus tshawytscha. Classification (NCBI taxonomy): domain Eukaryota; kingdom Metazoa; phylum Chordata; class Actinopteri; order Salmoniformes; family Salmonidae; genus Oncorhynchus; species Oncorhynchus tshawytscha. Next base: position 10,427,922 of record NC_056431.1, on the reverse strand, counting down.
AGCTCCATCCTCCCTACGAGTTGAGCTTAGCCAGCCTCCGAACCGTCCAGCCCTCTCCAGCAGCACTATCTACACAGACAGACAATGTTGTACCTGTGCAGGGCCTAGTGGGAATCTCATAATAGTGTAATAACAGCTTAATTACAGTATGTTTGGCCTTACAGTAGAGATGTAGTCTACCTGCATGCAGCATATGTGGAGATAGTTGTGGTAATGATATTTACCTTGGAGACCTGGGGGCTCTTGCTGAGGTGGAAGCAGGCTGACAGGCCCCCGATCCCCCCTCCCAGGACAGCCACTGTCTTCTGCATTTAGCCCTACGATGCCCAGCTCTGTGCAATGGGACAGAACAGGGCTGTAGTGTCTATTCTGTACCAGACAAATGGCATTAAGAGCAACTGAGCAAGCCAAGTCATCTTAGTTGAAACTTCGGTGAAGGGACCAAGCTTGGCTTTGGTTAACGAGGGGGGAAACAAGGACAGCTGCACACTATCAGACCGGTAACTGTCAAGTGGCCTGGCCAAGCCTACTTGACCCCATGAGGAAGTGTTTATGAAGATGAGCTTCCCCACAAGGTGATGCAGTGACAAGGATTTGTGGAATTCAGCTATGACTACATCGATTCGCTCAAGGTCAATAAAAGTGTAATTGTTAAACACTTACCTTGTACCCATGTTTGTCCTCTGTAGTTCTGTGCCTGTTCGCTGAAATCCATACATTTTAATAAAACGTTCATTAAATACAACCACCAACCGTTTCCTATTTTCTGTTGCTCTAAAATGGTATGTCATGTGCCAATTGAATCTCAGATTAGGCAGGATAATGTACGTTTTAGAGCAATCTTTGAACAATAGAACATTTGGAAATGGTCAGTGGTTGTATTTGACAAACGTTTTGGTAAAAAGTATGGACAAAGTACCCAACTACAGAGGACAAACATAGGTACAAGGTAAGTGTTTCAGAATTTACATTTTTGGCAGAATCGATGTAGTCAGTGACTGACTTCCACAAAGCCTGGTCCCTGCTCAACTCCATTGGTGGAGATAATCATAAACTTCCTTCACCACGGAGTTGAGTTTAGTTAGCTACATGGGCCCGTTACTAAAACGATATGACGGTGTCTCTCACTCATCAAACAGATGACTGACAGAGTTGTAGCACATGTCTCCCACTAATCTGAGTGGAGAAGGAGGGTTGGGTCTGGGTGGTGGCCCCTGATAAGATGACATAATGACAGTCCCTTTTAATCTGCTGTCTGGAGACTCAGAGAGACAAGAGAAATGTACCTTTGAAATAAATACTTTTTTGGACAGTCAGTGACAGTTTTCACTCGGGAAACAGTTGAGCATATGTTTAGCAGTAGCTGGATACAGCAATAGCCTAAATACAGCTAGCTTGAAGATTATATTTTTATTGTGAACACTTTTTAAAATAATGTTTTACTTTTAAAAAAAATGTTGAACTCTTCTTGAACTGCACTGTTGGTTAAGGGCTTGTAAGTAAGCATTTCACGGTAAGGTCTACACTTGTATTCGGCGTATGTGACAAAGTTTGATTTGCTAGCTATTTATCTAGTTTGATAAGTAAGGCCAGTGAACGTGCAAAGGCATGATGCCAAATTACACTAGGGGCCAAAGGCAGTCATTCGGTTGTGTGCAGTTTTACTGTAAATTGACAATACACCGGCAATATATCTAATTCTACAAAGTAACGTTAGTTGTTTTGAAGGAGTCTTCGCTCACAACACCGGTTGTCAGGTGTTATCCAATGCATTCAAAATAAACGTAAACGTTGTTAGCCGGTTAGCAAGCAACACAACTGGGGAAAAGTGTAGCATACGTTGCAATGGAAGGCACAACTTCACGAGAGGTAAACAGACATATCGATATGCTTATTGGAATAAATGTAGAAATGTCTAGAATTTACCTTTTGCGGTCTAAAGTTGGAGTCACGACTCATATGAACCTCCGTGACATAACGTTGATGACAGAGGACTTCGTCGCTGCTTTGAACAACCAATTACAATCACCGATTTCGTCTTTTTTGCTGGAAATCCTTTGCTTGTTCTTTCTGTTTTCTGTATGGCTGCCATCTAGTGTATGGGAAAGCACTTACAACATGGCTGCTTTCTTTTATTGCTATGTGGAGTTCATAACCGTCCATAAATACAATGACTCATTTGAATACCGGTAATTTTATTTCATGTATTTATTTTTATTTGCTTAAAACCACAATGACCCATAACTTCATAAACTGGATACAACTTTACCATACAATGATTATTTGTACATTTGTATTGTATTTGTGAGACATTCTACTGCACTGTTGGAGATAGTAACATAAGTGTTTTGCTGCACCTGCCATAACACCTGCAAATCTGGTAAGTAAGCATTTTACTGTAAGGTTGTATTTAGCATATGTGATAAATACAATTTGATTCCATTTTAAATTCATGTACACTACCAATAAACTTAGATTTGATTTAGATTTTAATATAGAACATGGACCCAGTCATTCAGATTATCCAGAGCCTCTGACGTCTCACATCATGGCTTTGATACAACAGGAGACAGATTTAAAAAAATAATGTACCTAGCTATATAGCTAGTTAATTAAAGGTTAAATAAAACAAAACAAATACAGTTTGTTGAAATTACATGTCACTGAAGCTTACAAGGGTCTGCCTGGTCCTTTCCCCCCCACACCTCTGATTCCAAAAGTTCTACAACATAGTGAACAAGGGCAGCCTTTCTGTGGGAAGCCAGTGCACTACACAACAGCTCCTGCAGCCTGGGGAAGTCCAGCTCCCCTGGGTGGAGAGCTGACACCAGGAAAGTGGTATGTTTGAGGCCTAGTCGACCTAGGGCCTCCTCACTCCACCTTCTAACCTCTTCAACAGCTCCTTCCCCCATTAGGTCAGCCTTGGAGAGGACCAGGTAGCACATCCTCCCCTGAGCTGACAGACTCTGCAGCAGCTGGACACAGACCTGGCTAAGCCTGAGAGGCGAGACCAGGATGTAGACATCACATAGTGGGTGCAGAGGAGTCAGCGACATCGGAGGGAATGGAGATGGAGGTTGCGGAGAAGATGAAAGAGCCTTCTGATCTGTCTTGGTCGATGAGGGAGCCAGTTCCCCCACCCTGCCCATGCCTGGTAGATCCCACAGCCAGACATTAGGCAGCTCAGGGTGTGGGAACCCCAGAGCCTCCATGGTGGTTTCCGTGACTCCAGTGGGAGACGCCCTCTCGTCCTGGTTCTTCAAGCCCAGGAGGGAGTTGACTAGGCTGGAGCTTCCGCAACCCGTCTGCCCCAGGACGCCCAGGTCCAGTCGGAGGTGCTCCAAGGCCGTGAGGGCGGAGAGAAGTCTGGATGGGGGGTTGGTCAGATCTCTGGACTCGAACAGGTGTCCATTCCGATCAATATCCCCCGGATGCACCTTATCCATTCTCAGTCCAGCTGACAGCAGAGACCTGCAGGGAAGGATACGAGCAAAAGGATGCAATGATACAAATAAGTGTGATTTGGGTAAAAAATAATCATTTTGGTTTGTTTTAGAGTATCTCCTCAAGGTACAAACTTGATTATTTACTCTGAATCTGGAAAATTGCCATGTAGCTTCATTAATATGAATTATCTGTACACACACTGTTTGCACAATTAACCATAACATGAGACTAAACACACACTCACTGTTCATCATTCCTCAGCAGTTTTGGAACTCTGTTTTCTCTGAAAACATCCACCATGAACTGACAGAATGCTTTCTTTCTCAGCTCAGGCAGAGCTGTAGTCATGGTCGCTCCAATTTCCCTTAACTCTAGTAACGTTTGCTTCACATCCTCTGGGACTTCAGCATCTTCAGCTGTGGCTGCCAGCCTCTTCCTCTCAATCTCCATCTGACGGGCTCTCATTCTCTCCCAGGCACAGGTCTTACAGGGTCCTGTGAGCTTCTCCTGGACCAGGTCCCACTCCTGTTCAGCTCTGACTAAGAACAGCGGTTGGTCCCTGTCGCGGAGCTCCATGATAGGCCCTGGGAGGTTGTCCTGGTGCTGCACTGAGGTGAGGACCACCAACACATCGAAGTGTTCAATAGGGTGGTTTTGGCCATCGAGGCTTGGAATTGTCCAAATCCGAATGTTGGGGATTTTAGGGTGCAGGATCATTGGTGATTTGGGGTGCAGGACGATCGGTTGGTTCTCAGTGGGAGGGTCATCTCTCTTGTTGTCGTCCTGCTCACTTTCCTTAACCTGTCCTTTTCCTTCTCTCTCAAACATTTTAGTCAGAGTCCCCGAAATCTCAATTTCATCATCATCATCACTAGCTTCCTCATCCTCACTTTTCTCCTCCTCTTCCTCCTCCTCTTCCTCCTCCTCCTCATTTCCTAACCCACACAGTGCTCTGGCCAATTGAGTGTTGGCCTCCTGGGTTCCCCCAGTAACAGCCACATCTAAAGGGAAGTGGTCATACAGTTCCAACGCCGCCACCAGCCTGCCCTCCAGTCCCGTCGCCCGTGGAGACGAACGCCATGGTGCAAGCAGCAGTTCCACCATTTCTTCACTCAGTTTCCCAGTCATCATGATCTCCCTGTGAAAAAACAAATGAGTATAAAGTTATTTGTCACAATTATGTGTTCCTAAGACTTGATATTGTACAAAATGCTCTTGTTACAAAACCAATAACTAGCCTACGAATATTGTTGCACTCTCTCTGTCTAGGGGTCCTAGGCTCTTGACCTCTTGGTCAGCCAGTCCAAGCGTATTATATATTTTTTCAGTTGGTGACTAAACATAAATATGTACCAAAAGGAAAAATACCAAAGGCATGCCCAAACTAAAGGCCAAAAAGAAATGAAAGGCCTCATGGCCACCAAACAAAACCCACATCCTTTATGGCTTGCTAGCTGGGATACTGACTGACGATCACCTTCTTCATATTCTTCTTCTTCTTCAATGAGGTTTAACGGCGGTTGCATCACCACCAACATAAACTATCAAAATAAAGAATGTCGCACACTCCATACATAAACTCCCAGTAATTTAATGGGTATTTGCACACTCCATATATAAACTCACAGCAATTTGTGTGTGACTTTCTTTATTTTGATAGTTTATAGTTTATTCGCCATTAGTCAGCACCTCCACACAAACTTTTTTTCTGGGTGTGCGAAAGCTCATGTTTTTTAATCTAGCATTACCACCACCACCAACAATACTTTTGTGGCGGTTGGCATCTAACTTTATGTTCCATTCCTGACACCTACTGAACTGACTATCACCTTCATTGACAGCACCTGCTGCCTCCTGGGGGAATGGAGTTTGGAAGTGTATCCTGTCAATGTGTTGCCTAACTGTGTGCTTACACTACACTACCTACTACATAACACTATGGAGTAAGAAATAATCAGATTTGAGGGTTGCATTTTACATTACAGCACTTTATCCCGTCTACTGTAACGTAAAGAGATACTGATTTAGTTGGATGGAGGATGGAGAATACTTAAGCATAAATAATGACAGACTACTTACCTTGCAGAGATAAAAGAAAATTATATGCAGACTTGATTTTAAGGCTAATATCACTACAGTGTTTTTTCCTTTTGTATTGAGTAATCCTTGTCTTCTGGAGGATTGCCGATGTGGTAAATTCTTTAGGAAAAACATCTGAACCCCATTCACTTCAATGTTGACCAAGTCAGTCACATGCTGCATTGTAAATAAACCACAGAACCTGCTTCCAGGATATAGATTTTTTTTCAGGTGGAGCAAGGTGTGTGTAGTTTGGCTGGCCACGACCCACGGGACAACACAACGAGCTAGAGAGGCTGCTGTTAGCAAGACTACGGTGTGTGAATACAGAGAGACAAACTGGTGACTTATTGGAAAACACAAGAACTGGCTTCTTTTATGACATGAATATTACTTGATATGAAACATGAAAAAAAAACATGACAAGAATATTACTTGGTATGAAACAAGATTCAATTTGTTGTTTGATATTCAGATCATAATTATTACAATACAATTACAAATGCCACTTATTTTACTGTACGTTTAAGATAATACCCTACGATTTCCTTCATAGGCCAAATGTAATGTAGAGCCAAACAAAATCCTTATTATGACATGTGTGCAATGAAATGACTTTCTAGAGGTTTTTAATGATCCATTCATGAGATACACCATTCTCAACAATGTAGCCTACTACCTAATAAAATTGTCCTGTATCCTGTTTGAGTGTGAACAGTTAAGAAGAGCAATGGCACTTCTCCCCAGCAGATGTCCTCATTGCTTTTCATTTCAACCCACTATTTTTTTAATTTTATTTTATTTCACCTTTATTTAACCAGGTCGGCTAGTTGTGAACAAGTTCTCATTTACAACTGCGACCTGGCCAAGATAAAGCATAGCAGTGTGAACAGACAACAACACAGAGTTACACATGGAGTAAACAATAAACAAGTCAATAACACAGTAGAAAAAGAAAAAAGTCTATATACATTGTGTGCAAAAGGCATGAGGAGGTAGGCGAATAATTACAATTTAGCAGATTAACACTGGAGTGAAATTATCAAATGGTCATGTGCAGGTAGAGATACTGGTGTGCAAAAGAGCAGAAAAGTAAATAAATAAAAACAGTATGGGGATGAGGTAGGTAAATTGGGTGGGCTATTTACCGATGGACTATGTACAGCTGCAGCGATCGGTTAGCTACCCAGATAGCAGATGTTTAAAGTTGGTGAGGGAGATAAAAGTCTCCAACTTCAGCGATTTTTGCAATTCGTTCCAGTCACAGGCAGCAGAGAACTGGAAGGAAAGGCGGCCAAATGAGGTGTTGGCTTTAGGGATGGTCAGTGAGATACACCTGCTGGAGCGCATGCTACGGGTGGGTGTTGCCATCGTGACCAGTGAACTGAGATAAGGCGGAGCTTTGACTTGTAGCATGGACTTGTAGATGACCTGGAGCCAGTGGTTCTGGTGACGAATATGTAGCGAGGACCAGCCGACTAGAGCATACAGATTGCAGTGGTGGGTGGTATAAGGTGCTTTAGTAACAAAATGGATGGCACTGTGATAAACTGCATCCAGTTGGCTGAGTAGAGTATTGGAAGCTATTTTGTAGATGACATCGCCGAAGTCGAGGATCGGTAGGATAGTCAGTTTTACTAGGGTAAGTTTGGCGGCGTGAGTGAAGGAGGCTTTGTTGAGGAATAGAAAGCCGACTCTAGATTTGATTTTAGATGTTTGATATGAGTCTGGAAGGAGAGTTTACAGTCTAGCCAGACACCTAGGTACTTATAGATGTCCACATATTCTAGGTCGGCACCATCCAGGGTGGTGATGCTAGTCGGGCATGCTGGTGCAGGCAGCGAACGGTTGAAAAGCATGCATTTGGTTTTACTAGTGGTTAAGAGCAGTTGGAGGCCACGGAAGGAGTGTTGTATGGCATTGAAGCTCGTTTGGAGGTTAGATAGCACAGTGTCCAAGGAAGGGCCAGAAGTATACAGAATGGTGTCGTCTGCGTAGAGTTAGATCAGGGAATCGCCCGCAGCAAGAGCAACATCATTGATATATACAGAGAAAAGAGTCGGCCTGAGAATTGAACCCTGTGGCACCCCCATATAGACTGCCAGAGGACTAATAGTAACGCCACTCAATCCACTGGAATAGTGTATTATTGAGCTATGTCAAATAGGCCTGTTGACAATAAATTCAATGTTGGAAACACTCCAATAAGTCAATATACAGTACACACATACAAAACAATGAAGTTGCATGTAAACATACTGTACAAAGATTTGTATTATTTATTTTTTTAGGAACTTGGGATCAAGACATGTGCAGACATGCCCCGTGACATCATGGAAGTAGACTACATTTAACAGCAAGCTGAGACAGGTGCTGAGCACAGCAGGCACAACAGAACGACAGCTGTTTGGTCAACAGAAAAAGATGCTCAGGGCCTGACATCACTGCAGGGGAGGTAATGTTTGTTGTGTGAAAAAATAGATGATGTGATGATTGCTCTAACTGTAACAGTCTTTAAACCTGCTAATTTAAGAGACTGCTGTAACCTAAAAAGGTCACGAATGGTTAAATACCAGTTGCTATAGGTGTAACATTATACAGCCTAGGGGTAGACTGAGGCTTCATGCAGAACTGCTTACTTTCTGTCTGGGCCAGATGTAGTCTAGGTTTATCATGAATTCCTTTATTTTGTCATATTTTGTAGTCAATATCTCAGTGTTGCCATTCAAAAGGACCACAATGCAATCTCTTGCTGAGCCTAACTGGTTGGACCACTTCTGTTGCTGCTAGTATGAATAAGATCAAGCCCCTCCCTGGACACATTCCCATGTCAACAATACATTACATTCAGCCAGACCCTACATTCTCTTGGATCTGTTAGGAACACTTGTACTTGGGTCTGTTATTTCTTCACTGTCTTCTTCTTCTCTGCTCAGGAGCAGTGGGTTTAGAAGGAGCTGACAGAAGGACTGCTACCATGGCTGATGGAAAGGGATTCACCTGTCTTATGGTCATTCTCATCCTGGGGAATATATTTGGAGCTGTAAGAGTTGCACTTGATTTGATTCCTATAGTAGCTGTATTTTGAAAGTATTTGTTTAATCATATGTAATCATATAGTAGACAAATGGTGTGTAGATCTATGGTGTTGTCCTTAACATTAAAATCCAGAAGTTTACTACAGTACATTACATTTCTGGTCCTTTTCAGCACTACACTGTACGGGTTATTGACACTTTCAATTGTAATGTAGGATCCTGTTATAATAATGTTTACAATTTGTTATAACAGCTTTTAATATACATGTTATTACCTTATTATAGGCAGCAGGTCTTGCCCTTTGTGCTCTAGCCATCTGGGTTGCAGTAGATCAATTCAAGCTCTACCCTATATCTGGTGTGTCGGGGAAAGATGACATCTTTGCCGGGGCCTGGATTGCCATTTTCACAGGCTTTGCCTTCTTCTGCATGTGTGTCTTTGGTATCTTGGCTGCTGCGAAGAAGAGCCGTGCCTTAATGCTAACAGTAAGACTTTGATACTAAATTCATCACAATCTCTTTGGTCACTGAAGTTCTTCATTTGTTCATCTGAACACTGATTCAAAATATATAATTCAAGTGGAATATATGATATGTCTATATCTCTTTCCCTGTTGTTCTTTTCAAGGAAAGGATAATATTTATTTTGGAATTTTGACAGTATCTGATCCTGATGTTGATCATCTACATATTTGAGTGTGCCTCGTGTATCACTGCAGTCACCCACAGAGACTATGTGAGTACTTGGGAAATGGGCACCTTGAGATACCTTCAGATCTTCACATTGCTTGAACAGCACCATTCTAGAAACTCCACTTTGAAACGTATTCTCCTGTTTTCTCTCATCCTCTGCTATGTGCTGTTTGTAGCTGGTTGGAAACAGTAATCTGGTGAAGAAGCAGATGCTGAAGTACTATGCTGCCGATGGTGACTCTGGCAGTCGGATCACACTGACATGGAACAAAGTGATGAAAGAGGTGACTGGTCACCAAATCAAAGGAATCTGTCAGGATAATCTGACTAATCAGAGCCACACCACACATTCCAAACAGATGACTAGCACGAAGACCGACTAAACCTATGTTATTGTGTGGAGTATCTGTTAGGGAAAGGTATCACATTCCACTAACACACACACACACATGCGCATGCAGGCATGCACGCACGCACACACACACACACACACACACACACACACACACACACACACACACACACACACACACACACACATCCTTGGGAGTAGCAGATGAGTTGTCAGCTATGACATGACATAGCATGTCCCTCTCTCTCCATCATCGATGCCAGAGTCCCGATGTGTCTCTGCTGGGTGAACCGGTTTGGACAGCCCCATAGTGTGTGAAAGACAAGGGATGGGATCAGTTTGCTGCACAGAGACAGAAACAACCTCTGCAGGCTATGTTGATGTAGCTAGGATAAAGAATGTAGAGCTGCACATTCTACAAATACTTATACAGTAGCTCGCTCAGTTTGAGTGAAGTGAGTTCAGTCTGTCACAACATCAGTTTGTCCACTGACTAACTAAACTATTCCTGTTTGAGTGAAGAATATTCCTCACCCATGTATTGTTTCTACAACATCCTCTCCTCTCCTATTTCAGGTGGAGTGTTGTGGAACGGATGGCCCAGTGGACTGGATAGAGTACAACTCCACCTTCAGGGAGAAGTTTGGTACAGACTACCCCTGGCCCACCCACTGCTGCAAGAGGAAGAACAACTACGAGGTGGTGAATGTGGAGGCCTGCAAGAACGGCCAGAACACCACCATGTTCACTAAGGTGAGAAAACACATTCCCATTGCCTAAAACCTAAGAGATTCTCTGGTTCTCACTTGTAGGCTCAAGATTTAAGTAGCTCATAACCACAGATCTAGGATCTGATTATACAGTACCTGCCATGAATTATAACTGTACTGTAACTAATAACAGTATGGAAAATATCTGACCCTGTACAGTATCAGTGGTTAGGGGTCATTTATACCTCCCACTTGAAGTAAGCACATTGTTGCTTGTCCTTGAACCACCTTGGCACAGGCTATCCTGTTTATACCCTCTATCTTTCTACCCAGGGCTGCTTCAACCACATTGTGTCTGTGTTCAGTCGATATACATGGGCTATCAGCTGGTATGGTTTCGCTGTGCTAATGTTTATGGTGAGTTTTCAGTTGGTCTACTTAGGTTGGTAAATAGTTATGTATTCAGTTGCTAGATTTATTACCCGAAAACGATTTATCGGACACTTTTGTATACTCCACAACATACAGTAGAGACATTATCAGAACATAAAGTCCAACAACACTTGCACTTTCTTGCTGTAAGTCTAACGTTCCCTTGTCTTTATTTGATTCAGTTCTGGCTGTTGATCCTGGCCATGGTGTACTACCTGATGCTGTGAGGAGTCTGGAGGTGATGTCTCTAACCATGTTTTATACTTTCTGCTGAAGCAACACCAACCCTCACTTCAGCAACTACCTCATTTCTTAAATAACAAATTACTGTGGGAATGATAACAGAAAAGTTTTCTGATATATAGAGAATGAACACTGTGTAGGGATTCAAATGTATATATATATTTAATGGTTTATTGTACTGTAAATGCCAGATGAACAAATGTGGATTGGCCTGAGAATTTCAATGTCCTAACTGCTTTGGTAATGGGATATATATATATATATAGTTCTTGTCATTAATTGTACAGTACCAGTCACACCTACTGATTCCAGCCTGTTTCTTTATTTGTACTATTTTCTACATTGTAGAATAATAGTGAAGACATCAAAACTATGAAACAACACATATGGAATGTATAAAAAAACACTTTTTTGGTTACTACATGATTCAATATGTTGTATGTAGTGTTGTATGTCTAGGGTTGTTGTAGGTCTAGGGGTTTTTGTATTTCTATATTGGCCTGATATGGTTCTCAATCAGAGACAGCTGTTTATCGTTGTCTCTGATTGGGGATCATATTTAGGCAGCCCTGTTTCCCACTTTCTGGTGTGGGATCTTGTCTATGTTTCCTGTCAGCACTCGTTTGTATAGCTTCACGGTTAGTTTTGTTATTTTGTTCAGTGTCCATTTTTTAAATAAATAAGAATGTACGCATACCACTCTGCGCCTTGGTCTCCTTCATACGACGAACGTGACAGAAGATCACACCAACAAAGGACCAAGTAGCATGTTCAGGAGGAACGGACCTGGGAGGAGATTCTGGATGAAGCAGGACCCTGGACGCAGGAGGGGGAGTATTGCCGTCCGAAGGAGGAGATAGAGGCAGCGAAAGCGGAACTGCGATATTACGAGGAGCTGTACCAACGAGACAAGCATGAGGCAGCACACAGGGCGATTGGCTGAGTCAGGTTGGAGACTTGAGCCAACTCCTCGTGCTTACCGTGGGGAGCGTGTGACTGGTACGCAGTGATACGCACGGTGTCTCCATTTCGCATTCATAGCTCGGTGCGTTCTAATCCAGCTCCTCGCATTTGCCGGGCTAGAGGGGGTATCCAGCCAGGACGAATGGTCCCGGCTCAGCACTCCTGGTCTCCAGTACACCTCCTTGGACCAGGATATCCTGCGCCGGCTCTGCGTACTGTCTCCGGTGCGTCTGCACAGCCCAGCCCAGGCTCGAGTGAGCATCCAGCCAGGATGCATTGTGCCAGCGCTACGCTCCAGATCTCAAGTGCGCCTCCACAGTCCAGTACCTGCTCCCCGCACTTGCCCTGAGGTGCGTGTCACCAGCCCGATACCACCAGTGCCGGCACCAGACCTCCAGTGCGCTTCCACAGTCCAGTATGTCCTGTGCCTCTCCACACTCGCCCTGAGGTGCGTGTCATCAGCCCGGTCCCACCTGTACCGGTCCCACGCATCAGATCTCATCAGATCAACTTTGCCAGAGTGCTGAAAGATCTTATAGAACAGTTGTTTTTTATTGGGGAATTTCTAATGTATTATTTAGAGAATGTTTATATTGATCTTCAAAAATGTCTGTTGTATGTTTATACAATTCTTATTTTAGTATTCTTTTCAATGACAATCTGCAGTTTAGGAAAAAAACAAGGACAAATTGTTTCATCTGATGTAACCATCGGGTTTTTAATTCACACCTTGGAAAATATTACAAAATAAGATTAACTGCCTTTTGCCAAGTGCTATAAGGCTGAAAGGGATCGTATTGGACTGAAAATTCAGGTTACACCCACACACACCTGTAATACACACATAGGTAGTATAGCCATTTTAAGTATTTCCAACTTATATGGACTTCAATGTACTTGGTCACTGCATAGATATAAAAGAGAAGAGGGAGGCATGCATGCTTGCTCACACAACAGGACCATACTCACACACACCCACACAGTAACAGAGAACACACATGCGTTCACACAAACAATTATCCTTCAAAAAGCCCAAGTCCAGAGTCATTAGGGAGTTCAATGAAAAATGTGCAATTTTCTTTAATCTAAGGAGTTTAGGGACACAAAGAGTACCAGGTCCTGTATGCTGCTTTGTACCCTCATAGTAAAGAGCTATAGTGCACGTGGCAAGATACCATTCACAATGTTGACAGCCCGGACCTAAAGAGAGAAAGTTACCGCCTTAACATGCTTTATGGAACCAAATGATTGTTCATCAAAAAGGCACGTTAAACAAAAACCAAAGTACATCTCAGAAGTGGCACCATTTTTCACATTCTCACCCCCATTACAAAACAGCTCTTCCTTCCCTCGCACTTCACTACAGTGGTATCACAGCATTACAACACAGTTGAGGAAACACCCCTGAAAGATGTATAGTTCCCAATGTTCAATGGACAGCACTGCTAAACTAGCCTAATAGAACCTTGTCCTTTGTTTAGCTCTCCTACAATACTACACTGGGACATTTGTCTATCTGTGATGGAAAAGTATCCACAAAGACATTAGTGAGACATACCAACGACTGGGAAAGGATTGAACCAGTTTTGTAACCGACACAGTCATAGGGACAGAAGTGAAGTGATATACATGTGCACACACCCAGTTCAATATAGTGGAAGTCTGTGCAAAAACCATTACAGTATAGGTAATGATCTACAGAGACGAAGTGTCTCCCCCTGCTGTCCAATAACAGTATCGCAGTCCCAAAGCCAGAATGGGAGAGATACATGAATTAAGACATGGTGGTTTGTTAATGGAATGAAATTGGTTTCTGCCTCCACTGAATCATCACATCACACCTTTAGTAATGTGTTGTACGTGTCAGGTATATGTTGCATAGGGGCAGGCAGTGAGTATAACTCCCAAAATGGAGGTAAGGACATCTGGGGTGCTTCTGTTGTATTCAACCAACACGGATACAGAAAAACAACCGAGGACCAGTGTGAGTGGTATTGTATTATCAGCGCAGTACATTGCTTTGGATAAAAGCATCTGTTAGACTTAACATGTACAAAAACATCCTTCAAGGATAAGTACATTAGATAAGACACAGTACAAACTTTCTGCAGTCAGACAGGCAGACAGAGAGACACACACACAGCATTCAGAATGAAAGCGCAAACTAGTGTAGTACCACTAATCCTAAAACGACAAAGTACTGTCTGTAAAAACAGATTCCCTAAAACAGAAGGCAATGTTTTGATTCAGTTTTTCATTTGCTGAATTATGTGCTTTTTAGCTCACCATAAGAGACACTCGTCATTGGTTACATGGACACATTTAGACATGCGTACATACATTCACACACTCACATTCTGTCCAGGGATAAAAATTCAAACAATCAAATTCTACTTGGGTCGTTCCACGAAATAAGTGCCTTTTGCGTCCTTTTGATATTTTAAGTACAAAATTGTGCACCAATACTGAATTTTAAAAGCGTTATATTTAATGAAGTGGCCTTTAATATAGACCACATGGAGAATTCAATAAATATATTTTTTATATGAATAAAGACTTGCTAACGTGCCAAAATTCTGCATTTGACATGTCCCTCTGACTTCCAAGAAGATTAACATTTCTCCATCATTGTAAAGCCCTAGTCATTCTGTTGCTTTGACAGTCATTTGTGATTAATATTCATTTAAAATGTGATTAGTCATTAATTTAAGAAAAAAATAAACCTTTCCCTAATTTTAAGCGCAACCCGGTTATGTGAACTGAACTCGTTTTAAAATAATATTCCTTTTAAAATAATAATAAACATTGAACATCTACTAGTCCAAATAATTGAGTAAGAGCAGTTGAGCTGGTTCTTCTGAAAACATTTCTGGTGTTTTGTGGTGGAAAACCGAGCGGGCCGAGCATAACCCTGTTAACCACAGATAACTAGGTTAGATAATTGTATTATTTTGTGAAGTGTGCATTCAATTGCCCCTCCCTGTTGCACACAACAAGCTTACATTTCCTCTGCCACTAGGGGATTTATGGCCGATTTAAGATGAACTTGTCAACCTTGTTACTATATTTGGCACTTGCTAGTCATTTTTTAAAATTTAACCTTGAGATGGGAAAGTTGAACATGTGATCTTTATGACTGTCTAAAGCAGGTGAAATCAACAAATACACATCTCAAAAGGCACCGAATTGGTGGAACGACAGACTTATTATTTCAAACAAATTATTTATATTACATGCATTCCTCAAAACTAAAACTCAAATAAATATAACATGTAAAATCAAGCTTCTGAAAACCACTAAACCAACTCAGCAGCTTTTGAGGTTCTTATTTTTTAAAAAGGAGACAGACTGAGGTTATTTCCCTGTGTAGTCCTTTTTCAGTACTACAACATTGTAAAAAATAAAGGCAAACCCAATCAAACCTAACCCACAGCCAGTCTAACAGCCACTGTGCAGAATACCTAATACTCTGTTAAAAAGTACAGCAGCCAGGATTTTTTTCTGCATAGAAAAGACTTGGGCGGGCTGCCTAAGTGCTTTTCCAGGCCACTTATGTAAAAAATAAAAAAAGACTCAAAATGATAATATATACAGTGCCAGTCAAAAGTTTGGACACACCAACTCATTCAAGGGTTTTTCTTTATTTTTTACTATTTTCTACATTGTAGAATAATAGTGAAGACATCAAAACTATGAAATAACACGAGTAACCAAAAAGGTGTTAATCAAATCAAAATATTTTAGATTCTTCAAAGTCTTGGCATTCTATCAACCAGCTTCATGAGGTAGTCACCTGGAATGCATTTCAATTAACAGGTGTGCCTTGTTAAAATGTTAATTTGTGGAATTTATTTTCTTCTTAATGCATTTGAGCCAATCAGTTGTGTTGTGACAAGGCAGGGGTGGTATACAGAAGATAGGCCTATTTGGTAAAAGACCAAGTCCATATTATGGCAAGAACAGCTCAAATAAGCAAAGAGAAACAACAGTCCATTATTACTTTCAGGCATGAAGGTCAGTCAATCCGTAAAATGTCAAGAACTTTCAAAGTTTCTTCAAGTGCTTAGTGGGACTATACTTTTGTTTTTCAACAGGACAAGGACCCAACACACCTGGCTGTATAAGGGCTATTTGACCAAGAAGGAGAGTGATGCATCAGGTGACCTGGCCTCCACAATCACCCGACCTCAACCCAATTGAGATGGTTTGGGATGAGTTGGACCGCAGAGTGAAGGAAAAGCAGCCAACAAGTGCTCAGCATATGTGGGAACTCCTTCAAGACTGTTGGAAAAGCATTCCAGGTGAGAGAATGCCAAAGCTTTCATCAAGGCAAAGGGTGGTTACTTTGAAATAACACATGGAATAATGTAGGAACCAAAAAATGTTAAACAGATTTAAGATTCTTCAAAGTTTCGATGTCTTCACTATTATTCTACAATGTAGAACATAAGAAAAACCCTTGAATGAGTAGCTGTGTCAACACTTTTGACTGGTACTGTGTGTGTGTATATATATATATATATATATATATATATATATATATAATATATATATTTATATATATATATATATATATGTAAACTTAAATTAACTCAGAATGGAAAACATTTTCAATTTGTAAACTTAAATTACTAAAATGAGATGTGAAGTACGTAGAAAAGATAATGAACCTAGATATATTTTTTTAAATAAGATCATCTTTGAGAACTAAGCATCACCTAAATAAAAGCTAGACAATCAGGGAGAATCTAAAATTCCCAAAATTATGCATTCAGGAATTTTTGTCATAGCATGGGGGGCCACCAGATTTTTTTGAATTGGAGAAAATATGCTTTAAAACGGTCAAATTGTATCTCCGTCACATGGCAAAATGAGTAGAATTGCACAAAATTTGCTTGAAAATCGCTACATTTTGTCACTGCGGCCAACAGAAGGGCCTCTAAAATTGTTGCTTGGCCACGCAAGCCCCATTTTGATCCAGAAAAGACCCTGGCAGCTATTCGCCATTCTTTCTCAATGTTCACAACAACAGTCTGCTCTGGAATGTTTTCAAATCTAAGCCACTTTTCGGTTCATCTCTTTATCGCCTTCCATCATTGTTCCCTTCTTTCTCATTGGTCCAGTGGTTGCAGGTGGGAAGTGGTGATAGGCCCTAGGGAATGTTCAAACAGGAAACTGGACTGTATGTCTAGCTACCCCAGAATGCCTTGCCCTTGGTCCCATTTCTAGACATGACCTGTTGTCTCACGTTTCCAGGAAGAATTTCTATCGTCCTGTTCCCTTTCTCTGTGGACCATGAGAGTTTTACATGGTCTCTTCCTAGCTCTTTCTCTCTCTTTCACATTCAGTCTGATAGGGTACCGTGTGTAAAAGTCTACTTTGTGCTCCTCCTCAGCAGTAGCTGCGTGTCTGACCCTCAGTATGGATGGTCCAGTTGGGTGATGGTCCAGGTAAGCTGCCCTGCCGTGCCAGCCCTCTCTGGTTCCTCAGACCCTGCGGCCGCAGCACCGGCTCGTGGACGACATCTCTGCGGAGGGGAGGGTTGGGGTATTGGCCCAGCATCGGGCCAGGATGGAATGGGTACCGGCTGTACTGGAGGCCTCCTGGCTGGCCGGGGTAGGGCCTGGGGGCCCCCAGCGTCAGGTTGGAGAAGGCTGCAGACGGGGAGTCTGAGGGCTCCAAGAGGGGCTGGCTGGGGTAGCTGGAGGAGCAGGGGTCCTGGGGGCTCTGGATGGGGTAGGGGGGCTCCTGGTAGTGCTGCCATGGGGGGTAGGGGTTAGCGCCAGAGCTCTGGTGCTCTCCCTGGGTAAAGTCTTGGGTCCGGTAGTATTTGAGCACCTGATCGCCTGAGGGCATGACGTCAAAAGCCTGCCTGTACTGGCCCCCGGGCGAGGACCTCCGGAGCGGGTCTTGGCGTTGGAAGCCCCCTGCCCCAGCCCTCTGAGGAGCCCTGATCCGTGAGGGGCCCGGGGTGTAGACATTATAGGCAGGTGGGGACTGGTTGTGCTGCTGGCTGGGGTAGGGGTTGGCAGGGTGCTCCATGGCAGGGGAGGAGCTGGTGGAGGCAGAGGAGGAGGTGACTGTGGAGGGACCCTCAGCCCTCTCCTCCTCAGCCAGCTTCTCTATCAGCAGGGAGGCAATCTCCTTCCCCGACAGGCCCTGGATGGGCTCCGTACTACAGCTGGAGCTCTGGGGGTCTGAGCGGCTGCGGCAGTGGATCCCTGTCAATGTAGACGCTGTGGGAGCTGGGAGGAAGTCGCTCTCCTGGATGCTCCCTGGGGTCGTTGCAGTCGAGTCGTTGTGGGCGGCTGGGCTGTCTGGAGTGGAGGGGGTGAGGCTAACGCTGGTGGAGCCTCCCTGGTCAGGGGCCAGGTGGGGGGAGGACTGTCTCTGGTCCTCTGGGGGAGGGGGGTCGTTTGGCAAGGCAAGAGGTTCAAAATCCTGTGGAGAGTCTCCATCCAGGTCTGTGCTGGTCCAGCTCTTTTGGGCCCCAGTAGAGGGGCTGGGGAAAGGGAAGTTGACGTAGATGGGCTCAGACAGGTCCTTGGAGGTCGGTCTGTGGGCATGGGGAGGAGAGGGCTGGGATGGCTGGCCCTGGAGAGACTTGCCCTGGGGAGGCTGGCTCAGACTCAGAGGAGCATCCTCTGGCTTACGATAGCACACCTTCCCGTTTTCAAAATAGGGGTGTAGCTGGGAGGCGGTGAGGTCTGTAGAGGCTGACCTGTTGGAGCGGTGGAGATTGCGTTGGTGCTGGTGGAGCGCCAGGGGAACCATGGAGGAGGAGGGGAGGGGGTGCATCTCACTACGGGCCAGCCGGACTGAGGAGGAGGTCTGGCGCTGGGGCCGGGGGTGAGAGGGGTGATGGTGGTGGGTGGAGCCATCCTGGGAGTGGTGGTGAGAGTGTCCGTGGGAGAATGAATGGGACTGGGAGTGGGCGGCTGCCCAAGCCCGCGTGGCTTCTTTGGACCAGAGCTGGGGCCCACTCTCCCTGGGTCCACCCTGGTTGTGGTGGAGAGGCTGGGGAGGGTGATGCCCCCGAGAGATGGACCTTTTGTTGGTCTCTGGGTGGGGGGCTGGGCGGAAGTTACCCTCCAGGTCCAGCCTCATGTTCTGGTAGCTGTGGCGGGCGTAGCTGGGGGGGCCCTGCGGGTTCTCAGGCCCGACAATCTCGTAGTAGAAGTTTTCCATCCTTCCCTGGTCCTCTGAGGTGGAGGAGAGGGGCACGGGCCGGATCTGGGCCTGCTGAGACGGCTGCTGACCCGGGGATGGTTGGCTGGCTGCGAGGTAGCGGGTGAGGTGGTCTGGAGCTCCACTCAGACGCTCTGAGAAGGCTCTGGCCAGAGGAGGGTTCCCCTGCTGACCAAAGATCCGCCTGATGCGCCCTGAGTCCAGGGAGCGACGCATCTCAGTCTGGGCCAGTGGTGCTCTGTGGGGACGCTCCAGATCCAGGGGCTTAGGGGGTACTTTGGGGCGGGTGGGCTGGAAGGCACGGGCCTGAGTCAGAGGGGACTCTGACTTGGAGTGCAGGAGCTGGGGGTGGGCTGAGGACGGCTTGGACTGGGTGGAGGTTGATTTCTGTTGGAGGTGAGGGGCAGAGAACTGGCGTGAGTAGGCTGGGGGCTTCCTCTGAGACTGGGACTCAGTGGGGCTAGGTCTCTCCCCAGACTGGCCTGGTTTGGGGGGCTGTGACTGGGGCAGCTGCTTCTGGTTCTTGTAGATGGGGCTGGGGGTCTGGTCGTCTCCAGAGGCGCTCCCACCAGACATCTCAGAGTTGGACGCCACAGAGTCAGACGTCTCAGAGGACAGGGTCCCCGTATCCTGCAATAAAAAAAGTATAATCTTTTTACCGCCATACAGTAAGTTAAAGTCTCTTCATAACAATGACAGTTAAAAAAAGGAATCTAATTTTGCCCAGGCAACTGTAAACATTGTGCTTGTTATGGTTAGGAAATGAAGGCTCTGCTGAAAATGACCTGACAGCACTGCTGTTGCTCCAGCACAGTCAAAACAACATATCCACCACTTAGAATTTACCACAGTACAAACGGATACAGTTTACACAAAGGTACACCCATACAGTGCCACTTACAGACATGTGCACACTCCCACACACCTGTCCTGGAGTCTTCTCTTCCTGGCCGTGTCCTGTATCTGCTGCAGTCTCTGTCGCGTTTCCCTCTCCCTCGGTCATCCACACAGACAGGGGGCGCACTGTGGAGTAGAGCTGATTGGGGTCAGAGGACAGCAGCTCTCCTGCGTCGGCAGACAGGGACCTCTGGTAGCGGGTGTCGGCTGCGTCCTGGGACCGGGACTGAGGGGGGCGGTAGGGGGGCGAGGCACCCTGTCTCAGGGCCTTGTTGGCACTCTCAGTCAGGGCCAGGGCCATGAGGCGTGCTGGGTTTTTTGGAGGGGGAGGGGGAGGCTGGGCGAACAGGGGGGGGCCGGTGGGTCCCGTTATACCTGTAGAAGGGAGAGGAGGGTTAAATTACATGACTATGGTCTGCAGTAAAACCTCAAATCATCATTGAAAACAAACACATTTTTGATGATGATTATAAATCAATCAACTAATACATTCAATCAATAAAACCTGTTGGCCGAGTCCATTCCTGTTTACTCACCCTGTCCTCTGATCTTGGCCTCGGGGCCCAGTTTGCTGCGGATCTCCTGCTGGCAGCTCTCCGTCAGCTGGAAGTCACATGACCTCAGCAGCATGGAGATCATCTGAGGAGGCTGCGACTGGGAGGGGCCGCTGCTCGGGATGCCAGGCTGTAATTCACCAGCTCGCCCACCAATCATGTCCAACACCTACAAGGGAGAAAGTCAAGTTTGGTGAGGCAAATTTATCATACAGAGTATATAGCCAATCCTGAGATACAGAAATACAGGGACAGCAGTGACAGAGGGAGGAAGTACCTTAGCTGGGACGCTGATGGATACAGGGTCAGAGATGTCCAGTGTAGGGGACTTGGGGGCTTTTTGTGAGAAGGCTTTCACCATCTTCCGGGTGAAAGATCTTCTCTCTGGCGGGGGCTGAGCAGAGGTCACAGGTGTAGTGGGCTGGCCCTGGCCTTGACTGTGTGAGGTACTCAGGTTGGCACCCTCCCCTGATTGGCCGGCAGATGGGCTGGTATTGGCCGGTCTGTGTTGACAGAACACCTGAAGGGGCGGGGCTGTGGCGGCAATGATCAGACTTCTCCTGACGGCCGCATCCGATTGGTTGAGCACCGAGTCGGGGTCCTCTGTGATTGAGCGCTGGCTGCTGGAGTGAGAGTGTCCTTGGTGGCTGAGGCAGCGGTAGGGAGGGGGCGTGGCAGTGGGCGGGGACTCTCTGCCACCCGCGGTGACTATGCTGCTGCCCAAGCCGATTGGTCCGTCCTCCAGGAAGGTGGGGCTGAAGTCAATGACGTCCTCGGCCATCCAGGAAGCAGCCGGGTCCTGGTTGGAGAAGTCAGGCAGCATGTAGATGCCTTCCTCGTCTTCATCCTGCTCATCGTCTCCATCATCCCTGGGCCGGCGGTCCTCAGGCAGCAGGCTGTCATACGAGCGGCTGGAAGGCAGGCGGGACGGGGGGCGCTGGGGCAGGTGCTGGGGGTCCATGGAGGCAGCCAAAGACAGACCGTCACTGCTGGAGCGGGGCCGCCGCAGACGGATAGACTGTCCTGAGAGAGCGAGGAGGAGGTAGGAAAAAAACGGAATAGTCAGGGTTTAAACTAAGCGTCTCTGTAGTGCTCAGTGACTAACACACAGCTCCACCAGCTCCCAAAGGACCCGTTCTACTCCGACTGTCCCAAAATCACTCAAACTATCATCACTGCTTCCAGACATATTCCTGGTCTTCCACAGCCTCCCCCAAAAGAGAAATCTCATACTCTATACTTAACGGACAAGAAGAGAGAGGCTCTGCTATCGATCAGTCTGCGAGGACTTAACCTGCTGAGATGAGTATCAGTATTAGCGTCAGTGAGTTATGGCCTACTGTGGTGTACCTGCTCCACTGTGCTGGGATGATAAGGATTCCTCACTCTTAGCTGAACGCAGGGTCACACTGTCCACACGACAACCTGCAGGAGAGACCAGGGAAAGAGACAGCCAGAGAAAGAGATCTGTCTTACAAAGAGGATCAAAAGGGGTGATAAACTGTGGAGTTGGTATTTATTTTCCATCCAGGTAAATTGACTGAACATAACCCTGGTGTATGTGTGGTCCAAATCAGACATGATATCTACCTGCATGTGAGGTGGCGGGCTGGAACAGGGAGCTGATCCTCATTGGTTTACGTTGCCCCGCCCCCAGGGGCTTCCCGATCGCAAAGAACGTCTTCCAGCTCCCTCCAGCTGCCTTCCGTACCTTCAGCCCTCTCTTCCTCCTGTAGGGGGAGGAGAGAGGGAGAGATTTAGGTGGGTGAGACTGCTAAATCAACTGCATGTGATAGTGAAACTACAGAAACTTGCATGGTCTGGAATAAGCCTGGCTTCCCACTTACCTGTCGACAGGGTGGTCCAGCACGGTGTGGAACTGGCCCTGGAACTGGACTGGCGCCCCCTGGAGGAGCAGAGGAGCCTGTGTCCTGGCCTGGGCCTCTTCTAGGGAGAGCAGCCTGGTGGACACAAAGGACTTGGGCCTGGTCAGAGAGTGCCGCCCTGCAGGCAGAGACAGGACAGTTAGTAATAGGTAGAGGGTGGGAGAGTGAGGAGGTGACGGTGGCCAAAAGCTTTGTTCCAAATGAGATCTTATT
The DNA here is from genome assembly GCF_018296145.1 of Oncorhynchus tshawytscha. Classification (NCBI taxonomy): domain Eukaryota; kingdom Metazoa; phylum Chordata; class Actinopteri; order Salmoniformes; family Salmonidae; genus Oncorhynchus; species Oncorhynchus tshawytscha. The sequence continues at coordinate 10,405,227 of NC_056431.1, read as the reverse complement.
CCCTGTATTGTAGTGCATTACCTTTGGCCAAAGCCCCTAAGTGGCATAAAAATAAAAAGTGTACTATATGGGAAATAGGGTGTCATTTCAGATTTACCCAACGAGAGCGAATAAGACACAGACACGCTTGCAAATCAGAAATCACATGGAGTTAACAACACAAAGGGAGGGAAGGCTGAGGTATGCAGAGGAAGTTGGACCGTTTCATTTGAAACTCCCAGTTAAAGAGCAACCAAAGTAAAACAGGACACCCGTCAGGGGAGAGCAGGGCATGGGTCATCAGACAGGATTGACATCTAAACAAATATGTATTATAATGCAATTAACAGAGTACTGTAACAGTGTCTTATAGGGCAATTCCATGTCAGGAAAGCCCAAAAATATTTCTCCCACATTAATAAACTGCAATACAATTTTTCACATTAAAATTACTCAACATTAAAGTATTCATATTAATATTTCAAAAGTACCCTTTTTGATTTAGCATATTTTTTGGACATATTGTTTGGGAACAACAAGTCAAACACTATTCAAATAGGTCAAATTTCCAGAGTCCGTGCTCTGCTACTTTTGAAGACTTGACCATTTTATACATAAAAACTGACAGGTCATTAAGCAATCACATTTAGCAAATCACCTGCAGAAGGAGTTCAATTTGAATCCATTTTCCCGTTCACTGGTGGGGCTCACATAATTTATCATAACTTCAAAAGTAGCAGAACATTGGAAAGTTTATGTACTAGTATATAGTTTAAAACAATGTCTAAAAATGTAAAATGAGATATTCACTAATATGTTTTATGTTGAATTAATATGTTAATAAATAATAGAATGTGAATAATAGAATATGTAAAAAAAATAAAAAAATCATAATCTCGACATAATCCATGTTTTAGAGCACACTATCATGTACCGTTCACAGATCGTAGGGTCTTTTTTCCCCTCACAAATGGTTTGTGATACAAATGTAAAAACCATATCAAACAAACAGTCTTCCTCCCAATTAAGTTTCTGTGAGAATAGCTAGAACAATCAGACAACCAAAATATTTGTTGACTTTCCTGGCATGGATCTGAGTCTGAGACACAAAGCAAGCATCTAACTGAGCCCTGGCTGGGATGCTGACAGAAACTCTTCAGCTGGAGAAGCACACAGATACTGCTGATCTGTAGACAATACTGAGGTTAAACATTTTAGCTATAGGGCCTATTGATTATTTAGCTAGCTGACAAGACAAAACAGATCATGGAAGCTGGGAATAATCAATGCAACATTGTTTTTTTTACCTGGTGGTTCTGGCTCAATGTAATCCTCTTAAAAGAAACATCCACAGCATTTGTGACACATTGATCAAAACAACATCTATTCTTTAATATTTTGAGCAATACAGCACAAAACAACCTACAAGTTACTTTAATATTTTGAGCAATACAGCACAAAACAACCTACAAGTTACTTTAATATTTTGAGCAATACAGCACAAAACAACCTACAAGTTACTTTAATATTTTGAGCAATACAGCACAAAACAACCTACAAGTTACTTTAATAACTATTTAAAATGTCAAAAACAAATATTGGAGTAAACACAAAATGTAACCGACCACATTTACTTCAAGATGGGATGAATTGGAACCAGGATGGAAGTTTATTGCCTATTCAACTGTCAATACAACCGAAAAATAATGTGAGTTCATGGTTGACCCTGAAGAGACACTGGGTTTATACAAACATATGTCAGCATGTGCGCACAAAACTTGGCTATATTAAATTCTTGTTTAAAAAAAAATCCAATTGGTAGTTACAGTCTTGTCTCATCACTGCAACGCCAGTACAGACGACTCGGGAGAGGGGAAGGTTGAGAGCCGTTTCAGAGAACGCACACAACCGCACTGCTCCTTGACACAATGCCCACTTAACCCGGAAGCCAGCCGCACCAATGTGTCGGAGGAAACACCGTACACCTGGCGACCATGTCAGCATGCACTGCGCCCGGCCCACCACAGGAGTCGCTAGAGAGCGATTTGTAACTGTGCTAACTGTGCTATTTCACAAAAGTTCTGAACCTATATACATTTTACAGACCCCGTATATTTACATTTTTTATCTTGTTATTAATCCCACCCTTCAGCTCCATTCAACCTCTCCCATCTATCTCTCAACATCATCCATTTTGGATTTATATTTGCCATATATTTCTCAACTGTGCTGTGATGCTTCACAAACGGATTGAACCTTTCTATTCTCATAGCTTCTACAGATTGTGTGTTATAATTTACACACACACACACACACACACACACACACACACACACACACATATTCTATTAGTTTCAAGAATTTTGTATAGTAATTTAAATTTTTGTTTTGCATCCGGAGTTATTTTGCGTATCAATTCATAAACCATGTGCCATGGAATGGGTACATCGAAATATCTTCCCAACTATTTTGCAATTTATATGGCATAGCTGTCAGTTTTTGGTCCATAAATGAAATTGGTATTTGTTTTTATTTATCACACTTTTCTTTAACCATTTGTGTTCTTTAATACAGGGCCGACATACAAGTTCCTTACTTTGTTCCCCTTTACTTACCTCTCCCATTTTTGTGGTAATGCTGCAATTAGTTGGTTGTAATTTTGGGTAGAGCAGACATTTCCATATGTCTGTGTCAGCTGCATGTGTAACATAACTCCACCAGTCCTATTTATGATCTCATTCACAAAAATTATACCTTTTTTAAAAATGTCTTCAAATATAGTAAAAAAAAAAAAGTAGTATATTTGAATTTAACCACAATATTTGTTGTATTATTTGTTCTGTCTTTTCAGGTGGATTAAACTGAAATTGCAGCTTTCTATGGCTTGTTTAAAAACTAAAGATATTTTGGAGACTGTTTGAAAAGGAAATAATCTAAAGTGGGCAGGTGTAATCTGAATAAAGGGAAAAAGGCCCTTCTTGAACATAGGATGAGACATTCGCACCAATTTACTAGAGAACCAGTTTGGATTTAAGTATAACTCTTGTATGACTGATGCCTTTAGTGAGAGGTCGAATGCTTTAATATTGAATCATTTCTGCTTGGCTATACTTACTATCTACTGGAAAACAACAGACAAAAGCCCAATAGGATGAGACACATTCATCATGAACTCTTTCTTGTGCATATCGTACAGAGATCTCAGGACAAAATGGGTCACACAGAAGCCAAAAGTAGACCAAGCCTAAACTAAACCAATCAACGCTATAGAGCGCTTGTAAGCATCCTACATTGAGAGAGAGAGAGAAAGCACGGACGGTCAAAACATGGAGTAGTGTCGCCTCGCTACGGTGACTTCCAAAAGAGGATGCCTGGGGGCCTTAGGGACCTCCTCACCCCTGACCTCCTCCACCTCCTCACCCCTGGCTTCCTCCACCTCCTCACCCCTGGCCTCCTGCAGCCTGGTTCTCTGGTGCTACAGAGAGACCTTACACTCCAGCTTGCCCATTGCTACGGAGACACACACAGCTCTCGCTCACTGTCTGCTGCTGCTTCCATTCCACTTGGCATACACTGGTTGAATCAACATTGTTTCCACATCATGTCAATGAAATTACATTGAACCAACGTGGAATAGACGTTGAATTGAAGTCTGTGCCCAGTGGGATGGCTACATCATCAGCGTGGCTGAGGGCTCACTTTATGTCAAGTTTTCAGTTTTATTCCATATTTAATACTGATGTTAATCAAGAGTAAAGAACAAAATGTTGCCAAATATTGTACTACTTTTTGGAGCAAATGGATACAGTGGAAAAATCTTTCCATGCTTAATTCACTTATATTACTGCCATTTTAGACTAGTCATACACATGTTCTACTGTGCTGCGAGGCAAGACAAAGAGTGCAATGAAATATTAGTATCACAGAATCATTCAAGTAGAGTTGCTTTCATAGACTTACAGCATTTGCGGGGTAAAAAGCGGAGGACAGCGGGCGGTGGTGACAGTTGTAATGGCGGTAGAAGTGTCATCCATTATATACAGGGCTTTAACCAAAGCTCTCCATTCAACCAGACACCTAAAAGCATTAAGTAGAGGATAGAGGAAGCCTGGCTGGCTGAGTAGTAAACCTAGTTACTGTAGGTACTAAAAAGAGGCTTTGAGGCTGAGGTAAATGCTCTGTGTGTGGCATTGATAACACAAAACCACAGAGCTGATACAGAGGGAGAGAGGACAGAGGGAGCACTCTGAAGGAGAGAAAACATTTTCATTCGAATCCTAACTTTAAATCAACACACGTCACTGACGATTGCCGACTGATGCAAATCATGCATCGATTTCAATGGGAAATGTGTTTTTCCACACAAATGGAACTCAAGTTAGGAAGATTGTGTCCAGTGAGCGTTAGAGAAGCCAGCATTGGGGTTATGGTGATGTGCATACCTGTGCCTGTGAAGCGTCCTACAGAGGTGAAGGAGTCACTGAAGAGCACGTCCACGTGACCGAGGAGAAACTCCACCACCACAGACTGGATCCGCACCTCCTTAAATGGGTCAGCACCACTCAGACCCACCGCCTCGATCTCCATAGACCTGCCACGGAGACAACACACAGCCACACCAGGGTCACCTCCAGGATGGTTTTGCAGACAGGAATGTCATGAATAGAGCTGACATGATTCCTCACTGTGCATGTCAGAGGCACACCTGTTCTAAACGATATATTTCTATATGAACGATCCACAACGCACACATGTAGGTACAGTAGGTAGGCATAGACACACACCTGAGCAGGTTGGGGGCCCAGACAATGGCCAGGTTCTTGATGTGCATGCTGGTCTCTCCGCTGCAGGTGGCCAGACCAGCCAGGTGTCTAATGAGGTACTCCAGGGTCCTGACAGAGAGAGAGAGAAAGACAACATTAGTCCACAATCTGGGATGGCTGTGTATACCTGTAGTCTTTGTCTCCATGGCTGTGTATACCTGTAGTCTTGGTCTCCATGGCTGTGTATACCTGTAGTCTTGGTCTCCATGGCTGTGTATACCTGTAGTCTTGGTCTCCATGGCTGTGTATACCTGTAGTCTTGGTCTCCATGGCTGTGTATACCTGTAGTCTGTCTCCATGGCTGTGTATACCTGTAGTCTGTCTCCATGGCTGTGTTGTGTATACCTGTAGTCTCTGTCTCCATGGCTGTGTATACCTGTAGTCTCTGTCTCCATGGCTGTGTTGTGTATGGCTGTGTTGTGTATACCAGTAGTCTCTGTCTCCATGGCTGTGTTGTGTATACCAGTAGTCTCTGTCTCCATGGCTGTGTTGTGTATACCTGTAGTCTCTGTCTCCATGGCTGTGTAGTGTATACCTGTAGTCTCTGTCTCCATGGCTGTGTAGTGTATACCTGTAGTCTCTGTCTCCATGGCTGTGTAGTGTATACCTGTAGTCTCTGTCTCCATGGCTGTGTATACCTGTAGTCTCTGTCTCCATGGCTGTGTATAGTCTCTGTCTCCATGGCTGTGTATACCTGTAGTGCGGTGGTGGGAGCTGCTGGATGACATCATGTACTTTCACCATGCGCTCGTCGTCAGTCATCTCTCCCATACAGTCCTACAGAGGAAGACCAGGGAAAAAACAGATGGCAAGTTTAGCCTTTGACAATAGACAGCACTTTCAGTTGGAGGGAGTTGTGTTGGGTTACGGCCATGTACTCACAGCAAACTTGTCGTAGAGCTGGTAGGTGAGCAGGGGGTTGGGCAGCTCTCTGAAGTAGAGTTTACACAGGGACCCCACACAGTGGATGTCCTGCATGTACATATCCTTGGTCAGGTCTGGAACATTCTCACTGTCAAACTCATGTCTGGTGGGGAGAGAGAGTGTCAAATAGGGTTGAATGCCAAAAAAGTATTGCATATTTGCCTGTATGTACAGTAGGGCAAAAAAGTATTTAGTCAGCCACCAATTGTGCAAGTTCTCCCACTTAAACAGATGAGGCCTGTAATTTTCATCATAGGTACACTTCAACTATGACAGACAAAATGAGGAGAAAAAAAATCCAGAAAATCACATTGTAGGATTTTTAATTCATTCATTTGCAAATTATGTTGGAAAATAAGTATTTGGTCACTTACAAACAAGCACGATTTCTGGCTCTCACAGACCTGTAACCTATTCTTTAAGAGGCTCCTCTGTCCTCCATTCGTTACCTGTATTAATGGCACCTGTTTGAATTTGTTATCAGTATAAAAGACACCTGTCAACAACCTCAAACAGTCACACTCCAAACTCCACTATGGCCAAGACCAAAGGACACCAGAAACAAAATTGTAGACCTGCACCAGGCTGGGAAGACTGAATCTGTAATAGGTAAGCAGCTTGGTTTGAAGAAATCAACTGTGGGAGCAATTATTAGGAAATGGAAGACATACAAGACCACTGATCAAATCAAATCAAATTTATTTATATAGCCCTTCGTACATCAGCTGATATCTCAAAGTGCTGTACAGAAACCCAGCCTAAAACCCCAAACAGCAAGCAATGCAGGTGTAGAAGCACGGTGGCTAGGAAAAACTCCCTAGAAAGGCCAAAACCTAGGAAGAAACCTAGAGAGGAACCAGGCTATGTGGGGTGGCCAGACCTCTTCTGGCTGTGCCGGGTGGAGATTATAACAGAACATGGCCAAGATGTTCAAATGTTCATAAATGACCAGCATGGTCAAATAATAATAAGGCAGAACAGTTGAAACTGGAGCAGCAGCA